>NW_004444052.1:6504920-6534221 GCF_000243295.1 Trichechus manatus latirostris
CAGTCTATTATTATTTGGTATAATCTTGCCTTCCTCTCTATTTGAAAGTTCTATTACTATACCATTTATTCCCTCTTTTATTGTTCTAATGTTGTTGTCATTTACAGATTACCTCTCTGGTTCCCTGTTGTATTCTTCTGGTTTTGGATAGTCCTTGAGAGTTCATTTCCTCGGTTGGTATTGGGTGGTATGATCCTGCATCCTAGATTCAGCCTGTGGGCTGATGTTGTTTGTTCTCAGATTTAAGGACTCCCTTTAATAAGTCTTGTAAATATGGTTTGGTTTTAGATAGTCCTTTTATTTCTGTTTATCTAGAAATGTCCTAATTTCATCATCATATTTGAATGAGAGTTTTACAGTATATATTATTCTTGGCTGGCAATTTTTTCTCTTTTAAGGTTTTATATATATATCATCACATTGCTTTCCTGCTTGCATGGTTTCTGAGGAATAATCTGAGCTTACCCTTATTGTTTCTCCTCTGCATGTGACTTTTTTTTTCTCAAGCTTCTCTCAGGATTCTTTGTTTGTCTTTGGTTTTAGGGAGTGTGATTATGATATGCCTTGGTGATTTTCTTTTGGTGTCTATCCTATATAGAGTTCATTGATATTTTTGGATGGTCAGCTTTTGTTCTTTCATGATATTGGATAAGTTTTCTGTCAGCAGTTCTTCAATGATCCTCTCTGTGTTTTCTGTTTTCTTCTCCTGTTCTGGAACACCGATCACTCACAAATTTTTGCTTTTGATTGTATCCCACATAATTCTCAAGGTCTATTCATTTTTCTTTGTTCTTTTTTTCTGATTTTTCCTCAGAGTTGTAGCCAAGTGTTTGTCTTCAATTTCATTGATGCTATCTTCCATCGTTTCCAACCTGCTCCTCAGCCCTTCTATGGCACTGTCTATTTCTGAAATCTTGGGGTTTATCTTTTGGATTTCTAACTGTTGTTTTTGTATGACTTCTAGTTGTGAATTTATTTTGGCATTTTGTTCCTGTATTATTTTTCTCAATTCTTCCATTGTTTTGTCTGTGTTTTCAATGAATTTGCCATTTCCATGAATTTGTCTGTTTTTTCCTCATTTTTGTCTTCTTTTTGCTTCAACTCTTGGATAGCTCTGAATGTTAGAGATTTGATTTCCTTATCAGGTAGTTCTAGTGCCTTTTTATTCTACTGGGAAGTCATCTGGTGTTTTATTTTGGATACCTACTGGAACCATCTTGTCCTTTTTTATGTTGATATTCTCTGCTGTCTTCGGGACATACTGTAATTATTTTCCTTGCTTATTGATTGTAGATTTTTTTGTTTTGTCCTGCTTTTTTGTTTTATTTGATTACATCTGAGCAGGCAGGTTATGTGTTGTTTGTTGTTCATTCATCTGTGGGCATGATATTTTCACCTCCTTCTCCAATGGGCAGGGTCAGTCACTCAGGTATGGTACAGAAGGGCAGGGCCAGCTGAAGTGGAGTTGTTAGGATGGGTTGTTTGTGGCATGTACTAGGGCTGACATGGTGTGCCAGGAATCAATGCAGGGCAGGGTCCGGGAGGTTGTGCCTATGCTGCTTGGGGGTTTAATGTTCAGCACATGGTGCAGGTGGGCAGGAAGGAAGGGGAGATTGTGATGTGTGGAGCTAAGATGTGGGAAAGAGGAGAGTGATGAGAGAGGAACAGGAGACAAAAACACACAGACAAACAAAAAAGTGTGCTAAGGGAGTTTGACTTTGGAGTGCAGAGATGAGAGACTAAGAAATGAATAAAAACAAAAAGAAAAAAAGAAAAGGATAAGAGAAAATAAATAAATAAAAATTAGGGGTAAAAAAAGAAAGGAAAATCCCCCAGGGATCCCTCTTGTGTGGCTGTGATGACTGGGGAAGTTGCTCCCAGGCTATGGAGTACAGCTTGGCTAGAAGGGGTAGAAGTGTCATACAGTGCCAGGTATTCAGGGGACAGGAAGAGACAGTAAGTATTGACAGATGAGAAATTGAGAAATGAAGAAAGAGAAAAAGGGAAAAAGATAGGAAAAAAAAAACCAGAAAAAAAAAAAAAATAACCAAAAAAAAAAAAAAAAAAACAAGAAAAAATATATGTGTGCTGTGCATACTGAGGAGTAGCTCTCAAGCCGTACAGTACTGCCCAGCTAGAAGCAGCTCCCAAGCCAAGAAAAGAAAAAGAAAACCAAAAAAACAAATCAAAAGAACAAATGAGAACAAACAAAAGCCCCAGGGATCCCACTAGCGTGGTGGCACAGGCCAGGAAACAGTTCCACAGTTGAGTAGTGTTTCACAACCTTTCAGGAAGAAAGATGTCAAAGGGAGCCAGGTATTTGAGAGGAAAGAGTGGAAGGTGGTGAGAGGTATGGAAGAAACCAAAAGAAGAGGAAAACAGCAACATCAGCAACCAGCAAATTGAACTCAGGGAGCCAGCCAGTGCGAGTGGGTGGAATCCAAGAGGCACAAGACTGAAGCCTGTGCTTCCCATCTAAGAGACTGTGGCCATAGGAAGAAGAGGAGGCTGAGTGGAGGTGAAGAAGGGTGGGGGGTAGAAAAGCATATATTGCTGGTTACCAGTTGTTCTGTCTCCTGCTGGGAATTCCATGAAGCTGGTTTCCTGTACTCCCTGTTTGCTGATTTCCCACAGGAGTCCAAGATGGCAGATCCGTGCTGCGTTAGCTGATGGGGGACCTCTGCATGTATTTATCCTCATTCTCTGTTCTCTGTCAGTTTCTTATTCCATTCTGTGCTTGGCTGAGTTCTTTATCTCTTCATTTGATGCTTAGGGTTTCAGAGTTGATGTTTGTCTCTGACTTAATTTTTTGGATCTCTGCTGTGGAAGGACGGTGTGGTGCTTCTGTCTATAGTGCCATGTTGCCCTGAAGTTGCTTTCCAACACTTTAAAGGGGTCTTTTGCTGCTGATTTGCCCAATGCAATGGGTCTTTTGATTTCTTGACTGCTGCTTCTATGGATGTTGATTGTGGATCCAAGTAAAATCAAATCCTTGACAAATTCAATCTTTTTGCTGTTTATCATGATGTTGCTTATTGGTCCAGTTATTAGGATTTTTGTTTTTGTTTATGTTGAGATGTAATCCATACTGAAGACTGTGGTCTTTGATCTTCATCAGTAAGTGCTACAAGTCCTCTTTACTTTTAGCAAGCAAGGTTGTGTCATCTGCATAATACGGGTTATTAATTAGTCTTTCTCCAATCCTGATGTTCCATTCTTTTTCATATAGTCCAGCTTCTTGGATTATTTGCTCAACATACAGATTGAATAGGTATGGTGAAAGAATGTATTGATAATTACGGGTGATTGGAATGTGAAAGTTGGAAACAAAGAAGAAGGATCAGTAATTGGAAAATGTGGCCGTGGTGACAGAAATGATGCCAGAGATTGCATGATAGAATTTTGCAAGACCAACGACTTCTTCATTGCATATACCTTTTCTCACCAACATAAATGGCAACTATACACATGGACCTCATCAGATAGAATGCACAGGAATGAAATTAACTGCATCCGTGGAATGAGACAATGGAAAAGCTCAATATCATGAGTCAGAACAAGGTGAGGGGCTGACTGCTGAACAGACCATCAATTGATCATATGCAAGTTCAAGATGAAACTGAAGAAAATTAAAACAAGCCCATGAGAGCCAAAGTACGACCTCGAGTATATCACACCTGAATTTAGACACCGTCTCAAGAATTGATTTGTTGAAAGCAGTCATTAAAAAGAAAGGAAAGAAAGAAAAGACCAGAATGGATGTCAGAAGAGACTCTGAAACTTGCTCTTGAACTTTGAGTAGCTAAAGCAAAAGGAAGAAATGATGAAATAAAAGAAATGAACAGAAGATTTCAAAGGGCTGCTTGATAACATAAACTATTATAATGACATACGCAAAGAGAAGAACACGCTCAGCATTTCTCAAGCTGAAAGAACTGAAGAAAAAATTCAAGCCTCAAGTTGCAATAGTGAAGGATTCTACAGGGTAAAATATCAAACAATGCAGGAAGCATCAAAAGAACATGGAAGGAATACACAGAGTTATTATACCAAAAAGAATTGGTCCATGTTCAAGCATTGCAAGAGGTAGCATATGATCAGGTGTCCATGGTACTGAAGGAAGAAGTCCAAGCTGTTCTGAAAGCATTGTCAAAAAACAAGGCTCCAGGAACTGACGGAATATCAACTGAGATATTTCAACAAACAGAAACAGTGCTGGAAGTGCTCACTTGTCTATGCCAAGAAATTTTGAAGACAGCTACCTGGCCCATCGACTGGAAGAGATCCATATTTATGCCTATTCCCAAGAAAGGTGATCGAACTGAATGCAGAAACTATCGAACAATCTCGTTAATATCACAGGCAAGTAAAATTTTGCTGAAGATCATTCAAAAGCAGCTGCAGCAGTATGTTGACAGGGAACTGCCAGAAATTCAGGCTGGACTCAGAAGAGGACGGGGAACCAGGGATATCATTGTTGATGTCAGATGGATCCTGGCTGAAAACAGACACTACCAGAAAAATGTGTACCTGTGTTTTATTGACTATGCTAACACATTTGACTGTGTGGATCGTAACAAATTATGGATAACATTGTGAAGAATGGGAGTTCCAGAACAGTTCATTGTGTTCATGAGGAGCCTGTACATAGATCAAGAGGCAGTAGTTTGGACAGACCTAAGGGATACTGTGTGGTTTAAAGTCAAGAAAGGTGTGTGTCAAGTTTGCTTTCTTTCTTTCACCATTTAACTGTGTGTTTGATAACAAATTATTGATAACATTGCAAAGAATGGGAATTCGAGAACACTTAATTGTGCTCATGAGGAACATGTACGTAGACCAAGAGAAAGTCGTTTGATCAGAACAAGGGGATACTGTGTGATTTAATGTCAGGAAAGGTGTGCATCAGGGATGCATCCTTTCACCATAATTTTTCTATCTGTATGCTGAGAAAATAATCTGAGAAACTGAACTATATGAAGAAGAGCGGAGCATTGGGATTGGAGGAAGACTCATTAACAACCTGTGTATGCAGATGACATAACCTTGCTTGCTGAAAGTGAAGAGGACCTGAAGCAATTACTGATGAAGATCAAGGATTATAGCCTTCAGTATAGATTACACCTCAACATAAAGAAAAAATAAATCCTCACAACTGGACCAATAAGCAACATTATGGTAAATGGAGAAATGTTTGAAGTTGCCAAAGATTTCATTTTTCTTGGATCCATAATCAATGCCCATGGAAGCAGCAGTCAAGAACTGAAACGGTGTATTGCATTGGGAAAATATGCTGCAAAAGACCTCTTTAAAAAAATCAAAGAAGTCACTTTAAGGACTAAGAGGTGCCTGACCCAAGCCAAGGGTGTTTTCAATCGCTTCATATGCATATGAAAGCAGGATAATGAATAAGGAAGACCAAAGAAGAATTGATGCCTTTGAATCATGGTGTTGGCGAAGAATATTGAATACCAAAAGAATGAACAAATCTGTCTTGGAAGATGTACAGCCAGAATTATCCTTAGAGGCAAGGATGGTGAGACTTTGTCTCACATACTTTGGACATGTTATCAGGAGGGACCAGTCTCTGGAGAAGAACATCATGCTTTAAGTAGAGGGCAGTGAAAGGGAAGAAGACCCTCAATGAGATGGATTTACACAGTGGCTGCTACAATGATCTCAAGCATAACAGCTACTGTGAGGATGGCACAGGACTGGGCAGTGTTTCTTTCTGTTGTACATAGGGTCGCTATGAGTTGGAACCGACTCAAAGGCACCTAACAACAACAAATAATATGTATATATATGTATATATATATATACGTAAGTATATGTGTATGTGTTTCTATACCATTGATTTTGTTTTTGCAACTTTGCAACTGACAATTTTCGTTCTTAATAATATAGACCTATTTCCTTCAAGTAGATTCTGACTGATAGTGACCCTATAGGACACAGTAGAACTGCTCCATAGGATTTCCAAGGCTGTAAATCTTTATGTAGCCAGACTGTCACATATTTCTCTCATGGAGTGGCCAGTGGGTTTGAACCACTGATCTTCTGGTTAACAGCCAAGCTCTTAACAACTATGCCACGAGTGCTCCATCTTAATGGTATAGTTGTTTGTAAGCAGAGGATCATAGTTATTTCAATATTTTACGTTATTTGATTAACAATTATATTTTTTCATTTTTATGTGTCTCTCTGTTTAATTTAATTAAAGCTCCCTGAGTGCAGAATCTTGTCTGAAATATTATAAGAACTTAGAACATAGTAGACATGAAACACGTTTTTGTGTACTTACTAAATTCTGCAAATAACAAGACAGACAAATTGCCAGGTCATATTACTATTTGGAAGGTTTATTTATATTTTGATTTTTTAAGAAATCCACTGGTCCTCAAGCCCTTTTAACCACATTAAACAAGGCATCTGTGTGTATGTTTTCAAATTTCTGCAGATGAATCTGATGCATATTACATTGTCTCTAACATTAATAGAAAATATAAACATTAATTAATTATAATTAAGAAGTCATCCATAATGGAAGCACAATATTTGAATAGCAGGCTTAAAGGAGACATGAAAAAAATAGTACTTGGTAAATCAAATTGTCATTTTGGTACAGAAAAACAAAAAAAACTGTGAGGCACTAGTGACTGATTAAAGCCGTCTTATCTTTCTGCATAGGTATACTTGAAAGATCTTTCTTCAGTAGGAGCAGTGTTTCATTAATTCAAAAGTATACAACGTAATAATAAAGCCTCCTAAGATGTGATGACAAAGACATTCATTAATCAGCTGTAGATAATTCTGCTTATTACAGTGCTTAAGATGGTGATCGTAAACGAATATCATCACGTGACACCTAAGTAGTGTGACTAACCAACTTTAGTACTCACCATACAATGCATTGAATCAATAAGCTCTCTTTTATACGTGGGGAATGTTTTGCACTTGGGATCAATGCCTCGTTTCTAAAGCACCCGTTAATAGAGCTTTTTCTTATTTTCTGTCTCACATGTTCATTTGGTCTGTTGTTATCAGGCATCATGCCTGTTAGATAAGCATGAATGACCTTGGAAAAAATGAGGCATATTGTAAAGAATTTGATAGGACTCTTCCTGCAGAATTTGATGAGGCTGCTATCAGGAATTCTAGCAAAGAGTTTGAAACCCAAGCGTTATTCACTTTCCCTTAAATAATCTTAAACAAATTAAATGAACTTGATGATTCTAGGTAATTTGCAAGAGTGAATGAATATATACATCACTAGACAAATTTCTCTGTGGAAGAAGTCTTCATGAAAAATAATATAATTCCCATTGTAGGTGAAGACTTAGGCTAAATATTCATTAAGAGGGACAAGAACACCTTGACACTCATTAAATAGCTCTATGTTGGCATTAATGGGAGCCCTGGTGGCACGGTGGTTAAAGAACTGGCTGCTAACCCAAAGGTCAGTGGTTTGAATCCACTAGCCTCTTTGCTGGAGAAAGATGTGGCATTCTGCTTCCGTAAAGATTACAGCCTTGGAAACCCTATGGGGCAGTTCTATTCTGTCCTTTAGGGTCACTATGAGTTGGAGTGAACTTGATGGCAACGGATTGGTTTCGGTTTTATGTTGGCATTTACAGAAATATCTTTACATAATTAGGGGTAATTTGTGTGAATCAAATGTAATACAATTATATGATATAGTAATTTGAAAATGATGGAGAGTTATACAGTCATATGTTTCTCTAGAGTTTATAGCAAGTACAATATCAAACATTTCACACCCAAATTTCAGAAATGCATATACATTTTAAGATATTTGCATCTTTTTAACCCCAACATTCTCACAGAAGAAAAAATCCATGCAAATCTCTTTTGCAAACTTATTGCATTATTTAATTCACATAAGGCTAAAAGTTAAAAAAAAAACTTGAGAATTAAATTTGAATTTGTAAATATTGGCAAAGGTGAATCCAGAACAAGAAAATAAGACAACTGTCCTAGCCTTAAAGGAGTCAGCGCTGTCCCTAGGCTCACTTTCTTCATCTAAGTTCATTTGTTACCAGAGTTATAAAAATCAACTCAAGCCATGGATATATACATAGTACTTTTTAACTTTGTGATTATATAATACATTTATTCAACCTGTGAAATAAAAAATGCGCTTGAGTATCCTACTGAGTTCAGTGCTGGGCGTATGAAGATGAATTATATATAATCCCTGCCCTTGGTATAATCCTTATTTTTGTTATCTGAATTTGAATTTCTTTCTAGGAATCATTTATGTCCTAGAAAATTGTACTTTTATTCTTCAAAATTTAAAAAATATCCCCCCACCCTCGCCAAGAAGAAGACATCTATGTCTAAAGGTAAAGAGTCAGAAAATTAAAGTAAAACAGTAAACTGACTTCACAACTTGCTTGCTATGTATAATGTGGGACTCAATTTCTAAAGGTATAAAATGGGCATAATCAAAAGTTTGTTTACATTGAATTTTTATTTTTAACAAATCTTAGCAAAAGTGTATAGAGTACCTAATACAAAGTACCTGTCTGGTAAGCCTGAAGTTCTCCCCCTTAGTAACTACACACATGCATACGTAAGTTCATGCATACACATGTACCGTATTTTTCGCAAATATTGCGCCCACACACGTAATGCTCGGCATAGCTGGCTTATAAAATAGCGACGGGTTGTTGTGAGGTTGGCAAAAATCTTATAACCCATGCGTTATTTGCATAACAATATGGTAATTACATGCTTGCCAATACCTGGTGATTTGAAGCTGAAACACCTAGCTTGAACTTCACAGAATAGAGTCAATTTCCTGTTTTAATGCTTTTTAAAAGAGCTATTGACTGCATAAGCAGACTTATTTGATGAAGCCAACAAAAAAATTCTAAGCTCTATAATTAAATTTAGATAGTTACATCCTTCATTCTTACTACTGTTCAACTCATTTCCTCTCTAGCTCGGTACTCTATTTTTTTCCCTTGACATATGACCATTTGTTTGCAAAATAGTCCTGTGAGTTTTCTTTTTCTCTGAAGCTCTTCTAATTAATTTGATGGATTTCCAACCTTCTCAGTGATACCAAACTGCTATAGTTGTTTTCGAATTTCCAAGGTTGTATGAAAAGACCAACAGTATGTAAAAAATAAGATTAGTAAGGTGATACTTTACTCACCACTGTCCAATAGAAATATAACGTGAGCCACATATGTAATTTTAAATACTCTAGTAATCAACCAGCTACCTCCACCAACTGCTCTGACAGGGATCACAATAGAGGGTCTTGGACAGAGCTGGAGAAAAATGTAGAACAAAATTCTAACTCACAAAACAAGAACAGACTTACTGGTCTGACTGAGCCTGGAGGAACCCCAAGACTATGACCCCAGGACACCCTTTTAACTCAGTACTAAATTCACTCCTGAGGTTCACCTTTCAGCCAAAGATTAGACAGACCCATAAAACAAAATGAAACTAAATGGGCACACCAGCCAAGGGGCAAGGACGAGAAAGCAGGAGGGGATAGGAAAGCTGGTAATGGGGAATGCAAGATCTAGAAGGCGAGAGTGTTGACATGTCGTGGGAGTGGCAACCAATGTCACAAAACAATATATGTATTAATTGTTTAATGAGAAACTAATTTTCTCTGTAAACCCTCATCTAAAATACAAAAAAATTTAATAAAGAAATATGTGATATTAATTTTAATAATATCTCCGATTTAACCCAGTGTATCCACGTTATTATCATTTAACCATGTAATCAATATAAAAGCAATTAAAGGTATATTTTTCATTTTCTTTTTTTTCATACCAAGGTTTCAAAATCTAGTGCATATTTTCACTTACAATACATTGTAATTGACACAAGTCACATTTACAGTACTCAAAAGCCTCATGAGGCTAATGGTTAAGATTAAAAAAAATATTAAAAATTACCATTGAGTCAATTCTGACTCATGGCCACCCCAGGCGCATCAGAGTAGAATTGTGCTCCATAGCGTTTTGAATGGCTGATTTTTCAGAAGTAGATTACCAGGTCTTTCTTTTGTTGTGTCTCTGGGTGGACTTGAACCTCCAATCTTTTGGTTTGCAGCCTAGCACCTTAACCATTTGCACCGCTCAGGGACTCCAATAGCTAACATCCAAAAAACAAACAAACAAACCCATTGCCATCGAGTCAATTCAGACTCATGGTGTTGATTAATTGCTAATGACTAAATACTTGCATTTCTATAGTTTATGATATTTAGTGGGAATGCACTGGAAAATTCAGTTACTTGGTATGTACAGCTCTCTGGAAATTCTCTAGGGAGTAGAACTATAGTTGGGAGTCATTATTAACTGGTGGTCTTAAAGAAATATTTAGACACTTATATAGATGACAAGTGCGTAACTTGATTATTTTATATTTTACTGAATCTTGAATTGTTAGGTGTAACATGAGTCAGAGGCACATGGAAGAAATCTTGAGATATTTGGAAGAGATGTGATTGTTTCCAAATTTTCTCTAACAACTATGGCCACATAGGAACCCAGGACAAATACCAGGCAATGTAGGACCGTGATTCCTGTGATCTCAGTTTTTAACATCTATATGGTGTCCACCACATGACACTAGTTACCATGGCCTTACAGGAGCCTGGATAAATAGCATCTTATAAAATACAACAGATCCTTCAGTCTTCTCCAATATTTCCACCAGTCACATATTCAGCTATATTCAACTCACAAAGAAAGTGAGGGGCAGCTCCTGGTGTTTATTTTTACTTCATCTTTTCTCTAGAATTGCTTTGTTTATGACAATCTGTACAGAGTCCTGTAACTTTATATATGGAACTGTGTTTTGAAAAATTCCTGGCTACCTAACTTTCATAAATTGGAGACGGATGTGTGTATCTTCTCCTGAGAGAATCACAAACCACAGAGAGTGATGACAGTCACTGGCCATGTTACATAATCTAGGCATTGTTCTCTTCCTTTGTATACATAAGCTATTTTCAAACAGACCCAGGTTTCCCAAGCATGATCATTTATCTTCTCCTTTTTCTCAATAATGTTGCTGCATAATCCACAAGGCAAAAAGTAGACATAAATGAAGAATTCTATCAACTTCCTGCCATTCAACATGAGAAAACAGGTCACTTTTTGCTCATACTCTCCTGCATCTCTCCTCTCACACTGAGTCAGGTTCACGTGAGTTCTGTAATGTTAATTGCCCTGGTTGTACTCTGGATCTAGTAGGGATTAGCTCTATCAGAAATTGTAGTCTTTCAGTCATCCTCCATTCCTTTACTTCAGACTCTTCCTTCCTGTCATTATTTAAGTAAATTCCAGTATCTCATATCATGATGCAAACTCACTTGACTTTATATCCATTTCACGTACCAATTTCTCTCTTCTAAGCTTCAGAGCTATACTTTCTCAGAAGAATTTATCACAAACTATTTTATCACTTTTTTTACACCTCACTTTTCAGTATCCTAGTCTCTGGTTTAATACCTGCTATTTCAATGAAACCTCTTTGACTAACATCTCAAATAAACCCTTTATGTTTAGAGTTAATTGACTCATACCATTTTTTAAATTGATTTATTGAAAATAAGAGACACACCTGGCCACTCTGTTCTTCATGAAACGATCTTCTTGGCTTCCTTGATACTATATTGCTTTTCTTCTTACATCTCTGGCCATTTCTTTTGTGTTTTTTCTACATGCTCCTCTTTCTTGCCCGTAAATATTAGTATGTCTTTGGTCGTATTGTTTTTACTCACTTTTAACTTTCTTTTGGGTGATTTTCTTCATTTTAAGACTTCAAGAATATCAATATCTCCATCTATATCTCTTCTTAAATACATACTCACAGCCAAATGCCCCTGAAATCTCTATTTTGGTATCTTGCAGATACTTCAGTATGAACATGATTAAAGCTATAACCAGTATTTATCTCTGTCACCAACATTAATATCTCCCTTTCTATGAGTTCCTTATTTCAGAAGCCTATAAATTATTTTTGATGCTTTCCATAAATCCATATACCATCTTCAATAAAGTTAGCCACCAAATCTTATAAATATGAGTCATATCCATTGTATTTCTCCACCTACCTTGCTACTTCCCTGTTGTGTGACCCTTCATTCCTGGACTTTCCAAAGTGGTCTCTGTGTCTCCAGTTTTGACAAGGTCCTATCTATTCCTCACAAGGCGGGCAGAGTTAGCCAATCAAATGCAAACATGATTGTGAGTCAGGGATGGATTACTCAATAAGCAAGGTACACACTGGCTTAATTGTGCTTACTTACTAATCTATAGTGCACAATTTCACCTGTTTTTCATCATGTGGCATAGTAAAAAAACAGGTGAAATTGCACACTACAGATTAGCAAGTAAACACAATTAAGCCTGTGCATACCTTGCTTACTGTAAACTGGTGTGTACCGTGTTTACTGGTTAATCCGACCCTGGCTGGGATACCCCATTTACCTGCAAACACCAATAGTTGGGTCTCAATTTCAATGTCACTTCCCCCAATACTTGTAGGTCTTGAGCTTTAATGTCTTTTTTGCTAAAGCATTAGTGGCAAAGTAACTTGTTGTATATTTTCTGTCCATAGAAGCATAGTGAAGGGTCGAGGTTATCTCACAATTCCTCCCTCCTCCTACACATCCAGCCTCAAGTCCACTCTTTGATGGTGTTAATGAATTCTAAGATTCAGCGATATTACTTCTCCTTTTCCAGCTTTAGGCTTTCCAACCTGCAGCCGAGTTAAGGGTCCCCTCACACCATCCAGTGGGTGAATCTCTAGCTGACCTGCTGGCCCTTGGTACCAGGCTTGAGCCTCTTCAGAGGAGAAAGACACTTTGAAAGTATCTCTTCTAATGGCAAGAGTAGATAAAGCTGACTCTATCAGGACATTATTATGTGTGATAGGTATATCTCATGCCCCCTCTGTGCATAAATTAATCACTCTTCCATTTTACCACACGATGGCACAGAGACACCAATAAAACATCTTTCTACCAGACTTCCAAGCAGAGTGGGGAACACAAATAGCTATTATGTTTTTATTTACCACACCTTAATTGAATACAACAGTTTTCTCAAATCATTTTCAGTCACTTTGAATGTCTCTTTCCAGACGTAGTCGACGGCTTTGTTATTTTCACTTTCTGACTTGTGAAAACTTCCCTCGTATCTTGTCTTCTCCTTTACTGGTGAGATAATCGCTCATATCAAGTTCTCTGACTCTTTTATACTATAATTCAGATAAAAAAAAAAAAAAAGTCAGTCATGGGAAATATGAGGAATATATAATAGATGAAGTATATAAAATATAAAAAATATAAGAATTATATTATATATAAGAAAACGGGAAATCTAGACATCCCTTTTCTCTCTTTGAATAAACTTGTCCTTTATATCTTGCAGTGAACTGAAAAAAATAAAAATTAGCTTTTTTCTTTTTCTTGGTATCCTATATTAGCAATCCAATTTCAAAGTCACTGGCTGAATGTAAGAAGTGAACTCATGTAAAAGGGAACAACAATAATAAAGAAAATAATAGAGCATAATTTTATATTTTAAAAGACTTATCTATGTACTGATGTCATTAAATGATTACCATGCCGCTTAATTAGTAATCTCTCTTCTAATTCTGATGGTAAGCTCTATAGCCCAATGCTGGTCTGTCTTGTCCACTATTTTGTACCTAGTTCAGCACCTGAAATATAGAATTTGCTTCTTAATGTTAATGAATGAATGAATAAATGAAATAGCAGAGAACTCCTGAGGTAGACTACATTATATTCCTGTTTTAGACACATATGAAGTTTCCAAAATTTTACCGTCTTTCTACCTACTTTTTTAAAATTCAGTTTGAATACTAAGCTTCATTTTGATTAATATTTTGTCTCTGAAGCACCAGACCTCTGCAAGCTTTATTCATTTCTCTTCAAATTGCAAATTTGTTCTTAGTCTTTATTTCAAGACAGAATGTTTGAGAATATTTTTGAAAAAGTAGAGGAACCCAATAATTTCATAGCTCCAAACACAGAGTTTGTGAGGATGGTCTGTCTTTCTTATTTCTGAATTTTGAAGGTCTCATAGCTTTTATATAAAGTTACAACAGAAAGAAAACTTTTCTTGTTCATCCTTGAATAACTGAATCTGAGACAGCACCTTGAAAAACTCTTGAATAGCTATTCTATGGAAAGCATAGATATTCTAATTAGGAAGGTTGTTGTGGATATATTCCCAGGGAAACTTCTATGCAATTACTGATTATAAAAATATTCTTTTAGGACTAGTGTGGCTAGATTTAGCAAATTCAAAATAAAGGACTTCTAGTTAGATTTACCACCGCTCGTCTGTCAGTTTGTCAAAAGTGGTTACAGTGTTACATTGACAGGGAACTGCCAGAAATTCAAGCCAGATTCAGAAGAGGACATGGAACAAGGAATGTCTTTGGTGATGTCAGATGGATCTTGGCTGAAAGTAGAGAATACAAGAAAGATGTTCACCTGTGTTTTATTGACTATGCAAAGGTATTTGACTGTGTGGATCATAACAAGCTATGCATAACATTGTGAATAACGGGAATTTCAGAACACTTAATAGTGCTCATGAAGAACTTGTGCATAGAACAAGAGGCAATCATTCCAACAGAACAAGGGGATACTGCATGGTTTAAGTTCAGAAAAGGTGTGCATCAGGGTTGTATTCTTTCACCATACTTATTCAATCTGTATGCTAGGCAAATAATCTGAGAAGCTAGGCTATAGAAGCAGAACATGGCATCAGGATCAGAGGAAGATTCATTAACAACCCAGGTAATGCCGATGACAAAACTTCCTTGCTGAAAGTGAAGAGGACTTGAAGCACTTACTGATGAAGATCAAAGACTACAGCCTTAAGTGTGGCTTGCACCTCAACACGTAGAAAACAAAGATCCTCACAACTGGACCAATAAGCAACTTCATGATAAATGAAAAAAAAATTGAAGATGTCAAGGATTTCATTTTACTGCTATCCACAATCAAAGCCCATGGAAGCAACAGTCAAGAAATCAAACAATGTGTTGCACTGGGCAAATTTGCTGCAAAAGACCTGTTTAAAGTATTAAAAAGCAAAGATGTCACTTTGAGGACCAAGGTGCTCCTGACTCAAGCCATGGTGTTTTCAATTGCCTCATATGCATGCTAAAGCTGAAAAATGAATAAGGAAGACCAAAGAACTGATGCATTTGAATTATGGGGTTGGCAAAGAATATTGAATATACCATGGACTGCCAGAAGAACAAACAAATCTGTTTTGTAATAAGTACAAACAGAATCCTCTTTAGAAGTAAGAATGGTGATTATTTGCTCAGCATACAGATTGAATAACTATGGTGAAGGTAGGCTTAGTCTCACATACTTTGGACTGATAGGACCAGACCCTGGAGAAGGAAATCATGCTTGGTAAGTAGAGGGTCAGCGAAAAAGAAGACCTTCAACGAGATTAATTGACACAGTGGCTGCTAACAATGGGCTCAAGACTAACAACAGTTGTGAGAATGACACAGGACCATGCAGTGTCTCGTTCTGTTATACAGTGTAGTTATAAGTCGAAACCTACTCGACAGCATCAAACAACAACAGTTCTATTTAAATTTCATGTGAACAACAAATAATATGTCAATGTAAGTATATGCCATACAAAATTTAGCATACTTATTGTCATGGATTGAATTATGTCCCCCCAAAAATATGTGTATCAATTTGGCCCAGCCATGATTCCTGGTATTCTGTGGTTTTCCTATAAATTGTAAATCCTGCCTCTAGGATGTTAATGAGGGAGGATGGGCGGCAGTTGTGTTAGTCAGGCAGGACTCAATCTACAAGATTGGATTGTATCCTGAGGCAATGTCTTGAGATATAAAAGACAGAAGTGAGCAGTGAGACAGGGGGACCTCATACCATCAAGAAAGCAGTGCCAGGAGCAGAGCACATCCTTTGGACCAGGGTCCTTGTGCAAAGAAGCTCCTAGTCTGGGGGAACACTGAAGAGAAGAAGGCTGATAGAGAGAAAAAGCCTTTCCCTGGAGCTGATGCCCTGAATTTGGACTTTTAGCCTACTTTAACTGTGAGGAAATAAACTTCTCTTCATTAAAACCATCCACTTGTGGTATTTCTGTTATAGCAGCACTAGATGACTAAGACACTTATACCTTAAAATATCCCTTTCTTACATAAAATTCAAATTTAACTGGAAGTCTTGTGTTTTAACTGCTAACATACTTAGGAAGGATATTTGGATAACTAGTCTTCTATGTGAAGTGATTCAGGGAGGAGAGTGAAAGTTCTTAGAGTCAGACACACAGGATACATTAATGCAGTAATATATATAGAACAGGACGAGCTTGCAAATTTAGAGAAGAAAAAATAAGTGTACTGTTTTATTTTTAATATCTTTTTACTAGCACTAACATTAACTATGCTGAGCAAATAATTCGAGAAGTTGGACTATATGAAAAAGAATGAGGCATCCGGATTGGAGGAAGACTCATTAACAACCTGTGTTATGCAGATGACGTAATCTTGCTTGCTGAAAAGTGAAGAGGACTTGAAGTACTTACTGATGAAGATCAAAGGCCACAGCCTTCAGTATGGATTACACCTCAACATAAAGAAAACAAAAATCCTCTCAACTGGACCAATAAGCAACATCATGATAAATGGAGAAAAGATTGAAGTTGTCAAGGATTTCATTTTGTTTGCAAACACAATCAATACCCATGGAAGCAACAGTCAAGAAATCAGATGACATATTGCATTAGGAAAATCTGCTGCAAAGGATCTCTTTAAAGTGTTAAAAAGCAAAGATTATCACTTTAAGGACTACGATGTGCCTGACCCAAGTCACAGTGCTTTCAATTGTCTCATATGTATGAGAAAGCTGGACAATGAGTAAGGAAGAACAAAGAAGAGTCAATGCCCTTGAGTAGTGGTGTTGGCAAAGAATATTGAATATACCATGGACTTACAGAAGAATGAACAAATCTCTCTTGGAAGAAGTGCAGCAAGATGTTTCCTTAGTGGCAAGGGAGGCTTCACCTCACATACTTTGGACATGTTATCAGGAGGGACCAGTCCCTGGGGAAGGAAATCATGCTTGGTAAAGTAGAGGGTTAGCAAAAAAGAGGAAGACCCTCAATGAGACAGATTGACACAGTGGCTGCAAGAATGAGCTCAAGCATAAAGATTGTGAGGATGGCACAGGACTAAGCAATGTTTCGTTCCATTTTACATAGGGTTGCTATGAGTAGGAACCAACTAGATGCCACCTAACAACAACAACAAAAGCAACAACATTAACTGTTTTTCTGAAAGTAACGTTTTTTTGGGTTCTGGTTATCCATCATTCTTCAACTAGAGCTTAATTAAATTTAAGATGATTCTGGAGGCTATTGGATTATCAGTATAATCTTGAAACTGCTGTTTTATTCTGATTTTTGTAATACACAATTTATCAATTAACTACAAAACGTGAATATTCCAGCATCTTCTTCACCTCTTTTCCAGTGTTTTCAATGTATTATTGTAACAATTAATATTTCATGTCAAAGGAATTATTTACGCCATGGAAATGTGTATTTTACAGTAAGAACCAATTGAATTAAAAAGAAAGCTAGTAGACAATCCAACACAACCACCAGTTGCTATCAAATGGACTCCAACTCATTATAACCCTACAACCCCATGTGTGTCAGGGTAGAACCGCGCTCCATAAAATTTACAATAGCCAAATTTTGGAACTTGATTGTCTGACTGTTCTTCCAAGGTAATGCTGAGTGCACTAGAACCATCAAAAACCTCCAACCTTTCAGTTAGCAGCCAAGCCCCTTAACCATTTTCACCACCCACAGTCTCCACATGACAAAAATTAAAAACAAACTTCAAAAAATTTGCTATGGATTTTTTTTATTTTTAACTTATTTAATTCCAGGGATTTATATTAATAACTGAGTAAATAAGGGATTTAATATCATTTAATATAAAAGACCATGCTTCTATTTATTTAAAGGATGTGTGTTTGTGTATGTGTGTCTCATAGGAAGCTAAAAAAGCAGGTTAAACAGCAAATTGTTTAATTCTATGCCTCATATATAGAAAATATCCCTCTGTCTATCTTGTGCTCAAGAAAAGTACTTTTTGGTGCTCAGTATCCTAATCAAAAAAAAAAAAAAAAAGCTCTTTTGGATCTTCTGGATTCTGCAACTTGGACATTTAGCACAAGAAATACAGAGGAAAACTCTCTGAGATAGACTGATACAGTGGCTACAACAATGTGCTCAAGCATAACAACAATTGTGGGCATGACCCAGGAAGGGGCAGTGTTTCTTTCTATTGTACATATGGTCGCTATGAATTTGAACTGACTCGAGGGCACCTAATGACAACAACAATGAAATTCCTATTTCAAAATATAAATATCTTTTCTAAGCAGAGCACTTGATACTCACCCCTAATGCTTTGCTGAAAACTCTGAATTCCCAAATCATTGGAAAACTGGAGATAACTTGTAGGAGCTGAATCAACAGGATTGGTTAAAGGATAATGACAAAGAGCTCAAGAATGACTCCAAGAAATATGATTCAATCAAAATACTGTACTCGTGATATTTGGCAGTGGGAAGACTAGGAGCAAACAGAATTAAGGACAAGCAGAATCAGACACTTTGTTTTTTGACAAACCTAACACATATTTCGTTGTCATTTTCCTAATTTCCTCAACAATGAAGGCTCTAGTTGGTTTTCCATTCTCTTATAAATTCTGGATATTTTCCAGGAGAAAAGGAAAATGCTTAGTCATTAAGTTTGTTTGTAGTGAAAGTGTCCACAATCATCTCTACGCTTATAACATTGTAAACAGATAAACATTTTAATAATAAATATAGTTTAAGTTTATTTGATATTCATTAGAGATATAATAAGAGTGTCTACCATTGTAATAAAAATCAAATTATAAAGCATGGGATATGGGCTTTTGAAAACAACAACAAAATATAAAATCCAAATTAGAAATCTGCAACTTGTTGGAGACATTCAACATCTTAAACTCCTCATTACTCTCCGGAAAAACCTACTGGTGGTGACCAATATATGGCAAAAGGGTTTCAGTACATATAAACCATGTCCAGGGCTGTAAATGTCCATGTCCGAGACATGTAAATGCCCTAAACATCGATAATCTGTGGTGTCCCCTCCTCTGTTAACTCACACATTAGAACAGGACATGTGAGTTAGATATACATACACATGTAAATATGTGTGTGTGTGTGTGTGTGTGTGTGTGTGTGTTAGCTATCCATGTTGTAACTTCTTTTTAAACGAAACTATAACATTAGTGGAACCTTGGTGGCACAGTGGTTAAGATCTTGGCTACTAACCAAAAGGTCAGGAGTTCAAATCCACCAGCCGCTCCTTATCCTTAGAAACCCTATGGGACAGTTCTACTCTGTCCTATAGGGTCCCTATGAGTCGGAATCCAGTATACCTATACGGCAATGGGTATAATATTAAGGATTGAACTCTAAAGTGGTGTATGTCATTTTAGCGAAATGAGATGAATTAGATTATAAAATTTGTAGTGGATGCAGGGTACTAAGATCTTTACTATATACCACATTTTCTAAAAAAATAAAATAAAATAAAAATATTCCACATATTCTCCAACAAAGAAAAGAGTGGATGAACTTACTTGTTTCAACAATCAGTGTAAAATTCTGTTGAACCCACACACATAAAAAAAATTGACTTTCACCAGTTTTGCTTCAAATGGCTCATACTTCAATATTCATGCTTGTTTCATAATAAATGTTATAATTATAAATGAAAAAATGAAAAGATGTCTTAAAAGAAAATTTAATAATCAAAAAACAAATATTACAACAAATCACTGTATTTTATTTTTAGATAAATCTTTCATCTCTAACATGTTATAATTAAAAGTTATTTCTACTCTTTGCTCTTACAAATTCTTCGATGATTTCCTCACAGTTAAGCTGCTAAACAATATCTACTTCCACATATAATAAAGACAATGAATTGAGTGTTTCTTGAGTCACTAGTGTATGTTGAGGGTTTTTGAGTCTCTTAGGGATGAAAACGAGCATTCTGTTGAGGAGTTTGTGATCATTAAAGTCAGGAATACATGTAATGCAATTTCAACATTGGGAAATATGCTTGTATTTCATCTTCTTTTATGGAATCATAAAAGTCTACATGAGCAAAATTTTTCTTTTCTGAATCTGTAAATTTAGTTCTCATGTAGGAATGTAATTGTGACTCTTCTCCATAAAGGTTTGTATTTAAGTCATTGGGATAAGCTCCCACTAATTTCTTGGATGCCTTCATGCCTTCTTCATCAGGTACATCCACATTATTTAGAAGGAAAATCTATCTGAAAGAACTTCATACGTTTTTGCCTTTCTTTTCATGCAAGATTCAAGTGTGTTGATGACGGTGTAGTATGTGGATACATGCAATTGATCTCTGGCACTCAGTACTTCTGGAGCACTTCTGTCATTTACATGTTTTTTCCTAATGCTTCTGTGATAGCAAACTGCTTGATAATCAGTATTTGTTAGTATTTGTTTAGACCCAGGATGAGACGGATTGATACAGTTTCTGCATCGATGGGTTCAAACATAGCAACAATTGTGAGGATGGCGTTGGACCAGGCAGAGTTTCATTTTGTTGTACGTAGGGTCGCTATGAGTCAGAACCCACTCGACTACATCTAACAACAATAGCATATAATTGTATACGTGTGTAAATACATGTTGCTGTTGTCTGCTGTTGAGTTGATTCTGAATCATGTGACCATTACAGGACAGAGCAGACGTGCCCCTTTGGCTTTCCGAGGTTGTAACCTTTATGGACTCAGACTGCCACATCTTTCTCCCGTGGAGCATCTGGTGGGTTCCAACAACCGATCTTCCTATTAGCAGCTGAACTCTTAATCACTGCACTACCAAGTCTCCTTTGTGTAAATATATAGTCAAGCACAAATAATTTGCACCATGCAGGGAGATATGTATATATGTATACATATATATATACATAGATATATGTATATATCTATATAAATTTCAATGAATTTTCAGAGCAAGTTGTTCAGTTCAGTTACAATAAAGGTCTAAAAGATATGTATAATTACAAATATTTAGGAAAATAAAAAAATCTAAGCAATACTGTGTTTTTTATATTTTTTATATTTATCAGTTATTACAAGCATAAAAATAACCTGAAAAAAAAGCCTTAAAATAACAATTATTTCTTCTAATAAGATAGTTAAGATAGCGTTTGGACATAGTCAATGGCTTATCTTTAATACTTAGTTCACTTAAACTAAACGATATATTTATTGCCCACATAATTAAAAAGCAATTTTAATAAAAAGAGCAATTATTTGGAGATCATATTTTATTGAATGTGGGTGAAAGGTAACATTATTATTCTGAAAGCAAACCAAGACATACACACTTTTGTGATTTAAATATTTGTTATTTAAAACTGAGCTCTCTGGTGTCAAATGGTATCTTCTATATCTGCAACATGTTCTCTTTATTTAATGGGAAACTAATTCATGCCTTAAAAGAGCAAGCAAAAGAAAAACAATTACTTAAATTAAAAAGGAGCTAATAGACAACCCTACACCACCACCAGTTGTCATCAAGTTGACTCCAACTCATCATGATCCCATGTGAGTCAGAGTAGAACTGTGCTCCATAGGTTTTTCAATGGCTGACTTTTTGGAAGTAGATTGCCAGGGCTTTCTTTTGAGATGCCTCTGGGTGGACACAAATCTTCAACCTGTTGCTTATCAGCCGAGCAAATTAATTATTTGTACCACCCAAGGACTCCACAAGTTGGTTACCAAAACCAAGCTCGTTGCAGTCAAGTCAATTTTGACTCATACTGACCCTATAGGAGAGAGTGGAACTGCTCTATAGGTTTCCAAGGAGTGGATGGTGGGTTCGAACTGCTAACATTTTGGTTAGCAGCCATAGCTCCTAACCATTGTGCCAAATACAGATTGGTTAGGCTCTGATAAAACAGTTTCCCTTGAGGGCAGGTCATTGCCAGGAGAACAGAAAACTATTTCAAAAGTTTACTTTTGAACTGAGAGGAAGCAGGAGGGGATTTTTCTCTGAAATTCGAAGTGAAAATCTGACGGGGTTCTTGGAGGTGAAATTTACCAATGCATAGCGGCCTTCTGAAGTTTTTATCTCTCAACCCAGTCCACACTGAGTCTTCAGCAACTAGTCAATTACACTTTAAGTATTCCTGTTGGTCTCTGCTCTTGTGGGCGGTAATTCTCTGTATTAGTGTCTGTAACTTTCCAGGCAGTGGTTTGCTCTGATGGATCATAGAAGTGTAAATGTTCAGTTTTTGAGTATTTCTTTTTTGTTGTTGTGAAGATGGGAGGAAGGATTTCCAAGCTCATAACATGCAGGATTGGAGACCAGATGTATTTTTACTTTGTTGTTTCGATTCTTGGCATGAAAATTACAGTGCTGGGAGAAAAGGGACAGATTATAGCAACAGAGTAGTAAAATGGTTTTTGAAGACTTGTTTATCTTAGTTGCACCTCAACGGCTTCCTTGGGAATCATCAGCCATATATCAACCTCAAAAGAAAACATTGATTCATGTGAAAACGTTTGAAATGATGAACATCAAGTTTAAATGATTAGGTAATATGATGCCCGCGTGTCTGTCAGTCTGTCATATTGTGAGGGCTTGTGGGTTACTGTGATGCTGGAAGCTATGCCACCAGTATTCAAACACAAGCAGGGTCACCCATGGTAGACAGGTTTCAGCTGAGCTTCCAGCTTAGGACTAGGAAGAAGTACCTGGAGATCACTTCTGAAAAGAACTCACCAGTGAAAACCATATGAATAGCAGCAGAACACTGTCTGATATACTGCCAGGAGATGAGTCCTTCAGGTTGGAAGGCACTCAAAAGACGACAGGGAAAGAGCCGCCTAATCAAAGTAGAGTCGACCTTAATGACATGGATGGAGTCAAGCTTTCAGGACCTTCATTTGCTGATGTGGCTTGACTCAAAATGAGAAGAAACAGCTGCAAACATCCATAAATAATTGGAATGTGGAATGTATGACTTATGAATCTAGGAAAATTGGAAATTGTTGAAAATGAAATGGAAAGCATAAATATCAATATCCTAGGCATTAGTGAGCTGAAATGGACTGGTATTGGCCATTTTGAATTGGGCAATCATATAGTCTACTATGCCAGGAATGATAACTTGAAGAGGAATGGCATTGCATTCATCCTCAAAAAGAACATTTCAAAATCTAACCTGAATTACAACACTGTCAGGGATAGGATAATATCCATATGCCTACAAAGAAGACCAGTTAATATGACTATTATTCAAATTTATGCACCAACCACTGAGGCTAAGGATAAAAAAATTGAAGATTTTTCTGCAGTCTGAAATTGATTGAATATGCAAACAAGATGCATTAATATTTACTGATGATTGGAATGCAAAAGATGGAAACAAACAAGAAGGAGCGGTAGTTGGAAAATATGGCCTTGGTGACAGAAATGATGCCAGAGATTGCATGCTAGAATTTTGCAAGACCAACAATTTCTTCATCGCAAATACCTTTTCTCAACAACTTAAATGGTGACTATATAAGTAGACCTCACCAGATGGAATACACAGGAATCATATTGACTATCTCTGTGGAAACAGATAATGGAAAAGCTTAATAACATCAGTTATAACATGGCCAGGGGCCAGCTGCAGAACAGACCATCAATTTTTCACATGCAAATTCAAGTTGAAGCTGAAGAAAGTTAGAACAAGTCTATGAGCACCAAAGTACTACCTCCAGTATATCCCACCCGAATCTAGAGACCATCTCAAGAATAAACTTGATGCATTGAACACTAATGATCAAAGACCACACGAGTTGTGGAATGATATCAAGGACATCATACATGAAGAAAGCAAGAGGTTATTTAAAAGACAGGAAAAAAAAACAAGACTAGAATGGGTGTCAGAAGAGACTCTGGAACTTGCCCTTGAAGGTCGAGTAACTAAAGCAGTCACAAGAAATGATGAGGTAACAGAGCTGAGCAGACAATTTCAAAGGGTGACTGGAGAAGATAAAGTAAAGTATTATAATGATGTGTGCAAAGACCTGGCGATAGAAAACCAAAGGAGAAGAACACACTGGGCATCTCTCAAAGCTGAGGGAACTGAAGAAAAAATTCAAGTCTCAAGTTGCAATATTGAAGGATTATTCTATAGGGAAAATATTGAAGGATGCAAGAAGCATCAAAAGCATATGGAAGGAATACACAACGACACTTTACAAAAAAGTATTGGTTGATATTCAACTCTTTCGAGAGGTAGCATATGATGAGGAACTGATGGTACTGAAGGAAGAGGTCTAATATGCACTGAAAGTATTGGCAAAAATCAAGGCTCCAGGAATTGAAGGAATGTCAATTGAGAAGTTTCAACAAATGGATGCAGTGCTGGAAGTGTTCACTTGTCTATGCCAAGAAATTTGGAAGACAGCTACCTGGAAGAGAGGAATATTTATGCCTATTTCCAAGAAAGGTGATCCAACCAAATGTGGAAATTATCGAACAATATCATTATTATCACAAGCAAGTAAAATTTTGCTGAAGATCATTCAAAAGCAGCTGCAGCAGTACATTGACAGGAAACAGTCAGAAATTCAAGCTGGATTCAGAAGAGGACCTGGAACCAAGGATATCATTGATGGTGTCAGATGGATTCTGGCTGAAAGCAGAGAATACCAGAATAATGTTCACCTATGTTTTATTGATGATGCAAAGGCTTTCAACTGTGTGGATCATAACAAATTATGAATAACACTGGGAAGAATGGGAATCCCAAAACACTTAATTGTGCTCATGACGAATCTGTACATAAATCAAGAGTCAGTCGTTCAAGCAGAAAAAGGGGATATTATGTGGTTTTAAGTTAGGAAAGTGTGTCAGGGTTGTATCCTTTCACCAAACTTATTCAATCTGTATACAAAGCAAATAATTCAAGAAGTTGGACTATATGAAGAAGAACACAGCATCAGGATTGGAGGAAAACTCATTAACGACTTGCAATATACGAATGACACAACCTTGCTTGCTGAAAGTGAAGACAGTTTGAAGCACTTACTGATGAAGATCAAAGACTACAGCCTTCAGTATGGATTACACCTTAACAAAAAGAAAACAAAAATCCTCACAACCGGACAATATGCAACAAAATGAAAAATGGAGAGAAGACTGAAGTTGTCAAGGATGTCATTTTACTTGGATCTACAATCAATACCCATGGAAGCAGCAGTCAAGAAATCAAAAAAACGCATTGTTTTGGGCAAATCTGTTGCAAAAGACCTCTTTAAAGTGTTAAAGAGCAAAGATGTCACTTTAAGGACTAAGGTATGCCTGCCCCAAGCCATGGTGTTTTCACTCACCTCATATGCATGCAAAAGCTGGACAGTGAATAAGGAAGACTAAAGAATTGATGCCTTTGGATTATGGTGTTGGTGAAGAATATTGAATAAAACATGGACTTCCAAAACAACCACCAAATCTGTCTTGGAAGAAATACAGCTGGAATGCTCCTTAGAAGCAAGGATGGCGAGAGTATTTCTCATAGACTTTGGACATGTTATCTGGAGGGATCAGTCTCTGGAGAAGGACCTCATGCTTGGTAAAGTAGAGGGTCAGTGAAAAAGAGGAAGACTATCAATGAGATGGATTGATACAGTGGCTGCAACAATGGGCTCAAGCATAATGATTGTGAGGATGTTGCAGGACCATGCAACGTTTTGTTCTGCTGTACATAGGGTCGCTGTGAGTCGGAACCAACTGGAAGGCACCTAACAACTAACAACATGTAATATGAAATACACTAAAAACTTTGTTTTGTTTCTTCTGAAATTTAATTTAAAAAATATTAGAAATCCTTTTCAACACAACACACATAAACATACACTAACAAAGACATACAAAGAACAAAAAGTATCATGTACACAATTATTTGAGACTAAGGCCATTAGGAAAGTTTAAATTGCTTTTTTTGAAAATTCGGTAACTACACCTACTCCTTACTTATCGACGATCTCGTTATCCATCATTTCCCATTTAGGATTCTACTAACCAGCTATTTTGTACATTAATGTCCCTGCTGAACAGCACACCATCGCCACCACAGCGCATCCATGTTGTGTGTGGAGGAAGGAGGGGCGCTGCCCCTGGTATATTTAACTCCAGTCTGGAACCTGCAGGGCACCCGAATCTCTGGCTCCTCCCAGCTAGTGCCTCCTTGCCTCCTCTCCCCCCCTTCTGGCTCTCTCCTGGTGCGCCCCAACCTCTGTCCCTCGCTTACCTCAAAAGCAGCCACCGTCCCGCTGATGCAGGGAGCTGGTTGCAGGCTCTGGGTAAAGCTAGTCTCTGCAGAGCCGCCTCCTGGCGGAGGTCGCCATGCACCACCCAACCTTTGTTGCTCTGCTTCCCGCGCTGTGTGCAACTGTTCAGACTGAGCTGGAATGCGGGCATCTGAGGACAACCGGACAGCAGCCTGAAGCATGGATTCAGATTCTGGTGAGCAGAGTGAGGGCAAACCGTGACTCCTGAAGGTAGAGAGGGGCACTGGCTGCCTACCTGCGAGGGCTGGGGCCAGGAGGGAGGGGAAGCCAGCGCAGGAAATTGTATTTCACATAACGCAGATTTTCAGGTAACAAGCTAGCCTTTGGAACGTAACCATGTCGATATGTGAGGCGTAGGTATAATGAGTTTTTCATTGACCCACACTAGTAAAATACACTAAATAGAAATAGGTTAATTTTTTTTTTTTTTATAAAGTTTCAGTACATGTGCCATTTGTGTTTTTACATCCGGCTGGAAAAGATCACTTTTCTATTTATCTGTTCTCCCATTCTCTTTGTATTGTGGAACTCAAAGATGTCTAACCTGGCTGTTTGGCCTGTTATAAATGCATATGCAGATGTTTTATGATGCTGTTTTAGTGCTCCTGAATGCCTGCAGAATCACAGTGAGCATCATAATTTCCATCATCATCTCCATCACCAATCTGAAGAAGAGTTAGAACGGAAAAAAAAAAAAAAGAACTAAGAAAAATTGAATAGTGCAGGGAAATCTGAAGATGTAAACTTCATACGAAAGTAATGGGGTAATATTGGCGTATGACAGTGTTTCATTAGCTGCCAAGTCTTTTACATTGAGGTGTATGCATGTTAAATGGCATAAAAGAGAAAGTACGTAAAGTGCTTTATGTAGCATATTTAAATTTAGCATCTTTTTTGTTAAATAAGATTAAGAATATGGAATTCAATTAAATGCAGTTATACATCTGATTTCATGTTATAGTGTAATGGTCATGGGCTTGTCAGTTTTTAAATGTGATTATTTTATGGAAAAAATGTATATATAATAAATAAAAAGTAAACAGAAATAGAAACCTAAAAACAATTGAAACATTAAAAATATAATAAAGGGACTTCCGGCGACATGGCTTTCTAGGCAGAAGCACCATGCCATCCCTCCACAGCAAAGATCTGAAAAACTAAGCCAAACAGAGAAAACAGCAATCCTGAAATCCTAAACATCAAATAAAGAGATAAACAACTCAGCCAAGCACCAAACGGAATAAGAAACTGACAGAGAACAGAGAGCAAGGAGACATACATGGAGAGATCTCCTATCAGCTAATACAGCACAGATCCGCCATCTTGGACTCCTATCAGAAACCAGCAAATAGGGGGTATGAGAAAGCAGCTTCACGGAGCTTCCAGCAGGAGACAAAACAACCAGTAAACAGCGATATATGCTTTCCCAGCCCCCACCCTTTTCCACCCGCACTCAGCCTCCTCTGCTTCCCGCAGCCACAATCTCTTGGCCGGGAAGCACCGGCTGGATTCCACACACACACACTGGCCAACTGCCTGAGTGCCATTTGTTGGCTGTTGGTGTTGCTTTTTTCCGCTTCTTTTGATTTCTTCCTTACCTCTCACCACCTCCCCCACCTTTTGCTCAAATACCTGGCACCATGTGCCATCTTTGCTTCTTCCTGAGGGGCTGTGGAGCTCTGTTCCAGTATGGAACTGCTTCCCGGTCCATGCTGCCATGTTGGTGGGATCCCGGGGCTTTTGTTTGTTTTCAATTGTTTGTTTGTTTTCTTTTTCTTTTCTCAAGTTGGGAGCCTGTTCTGGCCTGGCGGTGCTGCATGGCTTGGGACCTACCCCCTCTGCTAGCACAGACATGTAGAGGGATCCCTGAGGGCATTTCTTTTTTAGTGTTTTTTTTTTTTTTTTCTGTTTTTTTTGGGGGGTTTCTCTTGTTCTTTTTTTAAAATTTGTTTTGTTTTCTTTTCCCTCTTTTTCCTTTTTTGTCTTTCTTCATTACCCAGTTTCTCATCTCTCTATACCTTCCTTCTCTTCCTGTGCCCTGGATACCTGGCACTAAATACCTCTACACCTCTTAGCCAAGCTGTACTTCAACACCTGGGAACAACTTCCCCAGACCTCATAGCTGCACTGGTGGGATCCGTGGAAGCTTTGCTGTTCTTTTTTCTTTCTAATTTTTATTTATTCATTCTTTTCTTCTCTTTTTTTCTTCTTCTTCCCCTTTTTGTTTTTCTCCATTTCATAGTCTCTCATCTCTCCACTCCAATGGCAAGCTCCCCTAGCACTCTTTTTTGTATGTACATTTTTGGCTTCTGCTCCTCTTTCCTCTCTCCCATACCCATCTTAGCTCCACACTTCACAATCCCCCCTCTCCATCCTGCCTACCTGAACCATGCTGTTAACATCACACCACTAAGAAGCACAGGCACAGCCTACCGGAACCTGCCCTGCACTGATTACTGACCCACCCTGGTGGCTGTAGTAAGGGCCACAAACAACCCATCCCAGCAACTCCTCTTCAGCTAGACCTACCCTGTTGTACCTTATCTGAGCAACTGACTCTTCCAGTTGGAGAAGGAGGCGGAAAGTATCATGCCCACAGACAAGCAAACAATGAGGAATACGCAGCCCACTTGCTCAGACAGCCAAATTAAAAAAAAAAAAAGGATGAAACAAACAAATCTACAATCAATAAACAAGAAAAATAAAACTGAATGCCCTGAAGACAACAGACAATATCAAAACATTTACAAAACAGGACAGGATGGTTCCAGTAGGCATCCAAAATAAAACACCAGATGACTTTCCAGT
>NW_004444052.1:6535147-6536342 GCF_000243295.1 Trichechus manatus latirostris
AGTCCTTCGATCTGAGAACAAACAATATCAGACCACAGGCTGAATATAGGATACAGGATTGTACTAGCCAGACACCAACCTAGGAAATTAACTCTTAAGGGCTATGCAAAACCAAAAGAATTACAAAGGGGAACCAGAGAGGTTAATCTGTAAATGACAACAGTATCAGAACAATAAAAGAGGGAATAAATGGTGTAGATATAGAACCTTATAATGGAGAGGAAGTCAAGCGATACCAAGTAATAATAGACTGGTTCAAATCTAGGAAGATAAAGGTAAATTTCAAGGTAACCACAAAAAAAGTTAACAAACCTACTCACCAAAATAAAGAAGAAAAATATAAAGTCTCAGTAAAAACAAAACCTGCAAAAACAAAAGAAATGAAAAAAATTCCATGAACAAAAGTAACTCAGCACAGGAGAGTAAGAAGAACAAAACTGGAAGACATTATGCTGAGTGAAATAAGTCAATCACAAAAGGACAAATAGTATGAGACCTCTACTATATAACTCATGTAAAAGTTTACACACAAAAAGAAACAATCTTTGTTGGTTACGAGGGATGGGAGGAGTGTTGGGGGAACTAAATAGATAAGTGGTAGCTTTGGTGAAGTGTAAGACGGTACACATTAGCGGGGAAGCCACCACAACTTGTACAAGGAAAGGTCATGGAAGACCCATAGACACTTCCAAACTCCCTGAGGGACTGAATTGCTGGGCAGAGGGCTCTGGGGACCAGGGTTTCGGGGAACACCTAGCTCAATTGATATAACACATTTTATAAAGACAATGTTCTGCATTCTACCTTGGTGAGTAGCGTCCGGGGTCTTAAAAGCCTGTGAGCAGCCATCTAAGATACTCCACTGGTCTCATCCCTTTGGGAGCAAGGGAGAATGAAGAGAACAAGATACAGGGAAAAGATTAGTCCAAAGGACTAATGGACCACAACTACTACGGCTTCCACCAGACTGAGTCCAGTACAGCTAGATGGTGCCCGGTTGCCACCATTGACTGCTCTGACCAGGATCACAATAGAGGGTCCTGGACAGAGATGGAAAAGGATGTATAACAGAATTCCAACTCACAAAAAAAGACCAGATTTACTAGCCTGATGGACTGGAGAATCCCCAAGAGTATGGCCCCAGGACACACTTTTAGCTCAGTGGCAAAGCCCCTCCTGAAGTTCACCATTCAGC
>NW_004444052.1:6536499-6545909 GCF_000243295.1 Trichechus manatus latirostris
TACATGTAGAAACTTTCAAAATGGTGTAACTTTGGCTATGTATATTTTCACCAAAAATAAGCTCCCCAAGGTCGAGAAGGGAGAGTGTTGACATGTCGTGGGGTTGTTAACGAATGTCATAAAACAATATGTGTACTGACTATTTAATGAGAAACTATTTGTTCTGTAAACCTTCATCTAAAGTACAATAAAAAACTTAAAAAATATATAATAAAGGGGGATTTTAAAAATATCTAGCATTGCTTTTGTATTTATAATGTTTGGGGATGGAATAAGTCATTATTTAAAAGCTGTAAATGTGTATATTGTGTTAAAATCAGAATGATGATCATGAGGGTGACACAGGACTAGGCAGCATTTCATTCTGTTGTATGTAAGGTTGCCATGAGTCAGAGTCAGCTTGACAGCAGCTATCTGTCCTTGTGAAATTACTCAGTCGAGGCTTCTTATGTATCATTTGCCTATATTAATTAGACAGTAAATTGGGTGTGCCTTATTTCATATATTTTGAGGGAAAATTGGCTGAATGACCATGTTCCATTAAATTACTTTCTGTAATATTTATTTACTTATTGTCCTTAATAGTGGTATTGAATCATCTCTATAAGAATTGCAGTGTTGTTCAAAGTATTTAAGGATACTTTTTGCTATAAGGTACACATCAGGACACCATCTGGCAGTTTTAAGAACAATGTATTGTCTTATCACTGTTAGCGTTGTACTTCAGGATAGATCTTGCAATGTTGTTTTTGACAATAAACATGGTGTTATTCTTCAATTTGTCATTTGCAGTATAGTAGACCATATGATTGTCCAATTTAAAATGGTCAATAACAGTCCATTTCAGATTACTAATACCTAGCATATTGATGTTTATGTATTCCATTTCATTTTTGATGACTTCCCATTTTCCTAGATCCCTACTTTGCACATTCTAAGTCCCTATTATTAACGGATGATTGCAAGGGTTTCTTCTCATTTTGAGTCTTGCCATGTTGGCTTATGAATGTCCTGAAAGCTTGACTCCACCCATGTCTTAGGTCAACTCTGCTTTCAGAAGGCAACTTTTCCCCAGTCGATTACTGAGTGCCTTCCAACCTGATGGACTCATCTTCTAGCATTATATCAGGGAATGTTCTGTTGCTATTCATAAGGTTTTCACTGGCTAATTTTTTCAGAAGTAGACTGCCAGGTCCTTCTTCCTAGTCTGTCTTAGTCTGGAAGCTCAGCTGAAACCTGTCTACCATGGGTGACCCTGCTGGTATTTGAAATACTGGTGACATAGCTTTCAGCATCACAGCAACATGCTATCCACCACAGTAAGACAAACTGACAGATGTGTGGGGAATTATTTAACAGTAGTTTATAACTGTGTTCATAGGTTAAAATGCAGAATTTGTTCTTTTGAGAATTTGTTAGTGTTTTTCTGACTTTTCAGTTTCTAAGCTATCTGCTACAGTGCTACAGAGAACATTATGCCACAAGACAGTCATTTTGGGGGTATTGCCCAAAAAGACCAATCAGGATAAATGGACAAAATATATTCCCAATATGGTAGTTTGTTTAAAAGAAAAAACAGCATAATGCAAAATGAAACAAAAAAACAAACAGGAGAAGTCAACACGTAAGCAATAAAATATCACAATCAATGAAATAGATTTGACTGCCTTCATGAAATTTGAGAATATAATTTTGTTGAAATGCTTACTTACACAGTACCTCTTACTAATAAATACAGTATATAATATTTTAATAGCTTTATTTCAATATATTTTACATACCTTAAAATTCACCCATTGCAAGTGTACAATTACAATGTTTTGGGAAATTTATAGAAGTTATAGCATTTATTTTGTAAGTTTATAGAATTATGCAACCATCCCCATTATCCAGTTATAGAACGTTTCTATAAACTCAAAAAATTCCATAATGCCTGTTTGTAATTATTCCTCAGTCCCTCCTTAAGGCTTAGGAAACTTCTGATCTATTTACTGTCTCTAAAATTTGCCTTTTTCTGGACATATTCTTTAGATGGAATAATATAACATGGAGTCTTCTGTATCGGGTTTTTTTTTCCATTAAGTATACCATTTTTGAGATTTATGTATGTTGTGATATGTACTTTGTTCCTTTTTTAATGGTAAATAGTATTCCATTGTATAGATATACCACATTTTGGTAAATAAATTTTGATCCTAGAGATCTGTGAGACCCTATTTTTTTCAATATTTTTTCCGTTCTTTGTATTATGCAGATTGCATAACTTCTATGGCTCTACTCTTCAAATTGAAGGAGCTTTTATTGTACTATCTTGATCTGCTGTTGGTCTATCCACTGTTATCCACATATAATTTTCAAAACAACCAATTAGGTAGGTACAGCCGTCAGTATGGATTACTCCTCAACACAAAGCAAACAAAAATCTTAACAACTGAACTAATAAACAACATCATGATAAAATGAGAAAAGATTGAAGTTATCAAGGATTTCATTTTACTTGGATCTGCAATCAACACCCATGGAAGCAGCAGTCAAGAAATCAAACGACACATTGCAGTGGGCAAATTTGCTGCAAAAGACCTGTTTAAAGTGTTAAAAGGCAAAGATATCACTTTAAGGACTAAGATGCCCCTGACCCAAATAATAGTATTTTCAACCACCCCGTATGTATATGAAAGTTGGACAATGAATAAGGAAGACCAAAGAAGAATTGATGCATTTATTTGTTTATGCAGCACATATGTTTCCACAAATATTTATCAAGTGCCTTCTATGTTCCAAGGACTTTTCTAGATACTGTCGAAAACAATTCCTTCCTTCTGGAAACTCATATTTATTTTCGAGTTTTTCAAGGCGATTGATTCTCTGAGGATTTTCTTGTTTTATTAAAATATTTTAGCATAGTGTTATATATTGTTCTTCTTGTTAGGTGCCGTCCAGTCGGTTCCAAGTCATAGCAACCCCAAGTACAACAGAACAAAACACTGTACAGTCCTGTGCCATTCTCACAATTGCCGTTATGCTTAAGGCAATTTTTGCAACCACTGTGCCAATCCATCTTGTTGAGGATTTTCTTCTTTTTTGCTGGCCCTCTACTATAGCAAGCATGATGTCCTTTTCCAGGGACTGATCCTTCTTATTAACATGTCCGAAGTATGTGAGACATACTCTCACCATCCTTGCTTCTAAGGAGCATTCTGGTTGTACTTTTTCCAAGACAGATTTGTTCATTCCTTTGGCAGTCCATGGTATATTCAGTATTCTTCACCAACACCACAATTCGAAGGCATCAATTCTTCTTCGGTCTTCCTTATTCATTGTCCAGCTTTCACATGCATATGAGGCAATTGAAAACACCATGGCTTGAGTCAGACGCACCTTACTCTTCAAGGTGACATCTTTGCTTCCAACATCTTAAAGAGGTCTTTTGCAGCAGATTTGCCTAAATGCAATGCGTCTTGATTTCTTGACTGCTGCTTCCATGAGTGTTGATTGTAGATTCAATAAAATGAAATCCTTCACAACTTCAATTTTTTTGTTTGTCATGATGTTGCTTATTGATCCAGTTGTGAGGATTTTTGTTTTCTTTATGTTGAGGTATAATCCATACAGAAGACTGTGGTCTTTGATCTTCATTAGTAAGTGCTTCAAGTCCTCTTCACTTTCAGCAAGCAAGGTTTTGTCATCTGCATAATGAAGGTTGTTAATGAGTCTTCCTCCAATCCTGATGCCCTGTTCTTCATATAGTCCTGATCCTCGGATTATTTGCTCAGCATACAATTAAATAGGTATGGTGAAAGAATACAACCCTGACACACAGCTTTCCTGACTTTAAACCATGAGGTATCCTCTTGTTCTGTTTGAATGACTGCCTCTTGATCTATGTACAGATTCTTCGTGAACACAAGTGTTCTGAAATTCCCATTCTTTGCAATGTTATCCATAATTTGTTATGAGCCACACAGTAGAATGCCTTTGCATAGTCAATAAAACACAGGTAAACATCTTTCTGGTATTCTCTGCTTTCAGCCAGAATCAATCTGACATCAGCAATGATATCCCTGTTTCCACATCCTCTTCTGAATTCAGCTTGAATTTCTGACAGTTCCCTGTCAATATACTGCTGCAGTCACTTTTGAATTATCTTCACCAAAATTTTACTTACAAGTGATATTAATGATATTGTTCCATAATTTCCACATCTGGTTGGATCACCTTTCTTTGTTTTTTTAGGAAAAATAGAAAATTTTATTAAGTATGATAACATTCAAAGAATGTATTCACTAGTTAAAAATCTCCCCATGAGAAAAATGCCAGACCCAGACAGTTTTATAGTCTTATGCAAAGTGTTTTAGAGTACAGATAAAGGGCACATTCCTCAAATTATTATGAGATGAGTATATAACTGTGATACCAAATCATAGAAGGATAGTACCTGGAAGGAGAATTAGAGGTTAAACTTACTCATGAATATAGATGAAAGATTCTAATTGAAATATTAACAAATTGATTCCAGCAGTATTTAAGAAGGCAATACATTGAGATGCAGATTAGTTTATTTCAGAAATGCTAGGAAAATAAATTTTAGTTACCTATGTGAGAATTCCTTTTTTTATTGCTCTCTAGATGAAGGTTTACAGAACAAACTAGTTTCTTATTAAGCAGTACACACATTGTTTTTTATGACACCTGTTAAAAACCCCATGCCACGTCAACACCCTCCCCTCTCAGACCCTGGGCTCCCCACCACCAGCTTTCCCGTCCACCCCTCACCTCCAGCCCCCGTCCCTGGGCTGCTGTGCCCCCCAACTCCCGTTCCATTCCATGGGCCTGTCCAATCCCTGGCTGAAGGGCGAACCCCAGGAGTGACCCCATTACTGAGCCAAAAGGGTATCCGGGGGCCATACTCTCAGGGTTTCTCCAGTCTCTGTCAGGCCAGTGAGTCTCATCTTTTTTTGTGAGTTAGAATTTTGTTCTACATTTTTCTCCAGCTCTGTCCGGGACCCTCTGTTGTGATCCCGGTCAGAGCAGTCAGTTTTGGTAGCTGGGCACCGTCTGGTTGTACTGGACTCAGTCTGGTGGAAGCCATGGTAGATGTGGTCCATTAGTCCTTTGGACTAATCTTTCCCTTGTATCTTTAGTTTTCTTCATTATCCCTTGCTCCCAAAGGGGTGAGAGCAGTGGAGTATCTTAGATGACCATTCACAGGCTTTTAAGACCCCAGACGCTACTCACCAAAGTAGCATATAGAACATTTTCGTTATAAACTATGTTATGCCAGTTGAGCTAGATGTTCCCCAAGACCATGGTCCCCCTTATGTGAGAATTCTTGAGCTATGCAATTAATAGATTAGAACATCTATTAATGTAATTTACCACACTGAAATATCATCTCACCCCCGGATACCCTTCCAGCTCAGCAATGAAGTCACTCTGGAGGTTTACCCTCCAGCCAAAGACCAGACAACCCCATAAAACAGAATGAGACTAATGAGGCACAACAGCCCAGGGACAAGGACCAAAAGGCAGGAGGGGACAGGAAAGCTGACAATAGGGAACCCAAGGTCAAGAAGGGAGAGCGCCGACACGTTGAGGGGCTGTCAACAACTGTCATAGGGCAATATGCGTACTAACTGTCCAGTGAGAAACCATCCACTCTGTAAACCTTCATCCAAAGTACAATTAAAGAAAAGGAAAAAAAAACCATCTCAATAGATACAGCAAAAGCATGTAATAAAATTTAACATGTATTCATTATTTAAAAAAAAAAAAAAAAAAAAACCCTTGGCAAACTGGGTATAGAAGGGAACTTCTTAAACTTGAAAAACAAAATCTATAAAAAAAACCTACTGCAAACTTCATAATGCTGAAATTTCAAAAAGCTCGCTTTGAAGTCAGGACAAGACAGGGATATCTACTAACAACACTTCTATACAATATCTTATAGGATATCCAAGCCAGAAGAGTAATACAAGATAAAGAAATGCAAATTACAAAGGTTTAAAAAGAAGAAAGAAAAGTATATATTTTTTCTGAATTATATACCTGTATATTATATGGCACTTCCATTTCTGGGAATATAGGGGGCTGATTTATTTGAACCAACACTCCATTCAGAGAACTAACATATGTGAATAAAATATTGTTTAACTCTTCTTAAAGGCAACCAAGAGATGACTAGAAAATAACAAATTACAAGACTAAAAGCTAAGATGATAGTGGGAACAGGGAGATATAATCTGAGCTCCAAAGCCATTTTTATCCTTAAGGAATTTGTCAAACCAGGTGACTGGAACTTTGGTTTTTGATAGTCTTAAGGTGGTGGGTGGAACAGAAGTTATTATCCAGAGCCTTCCCAAGGAGAGGAATCTAGTAGGAGATTCTTGTACAAAACTGTGAACCCCAAAGGGCTACATCCTTGAGTAAAGGTGAACCAAAAGTACACCTTTTACACCAATTCCATGTTCCACACTCCCCCCACCCTGAAGACTGCATGAAAAGTTGCCTTAACACTGAACAAAATACAAAGGTAAGAGGACTAATCCCTAAGAAGTTGTTAACACAAACTGATTCTTACACATATTTGTAGCCCAGATTCATCACCTGGTTGGACAAAAAACATCAAGAAATGAACGTAATTTAAAGTGGTACCTGACAGGCAGTGACCCTAAGTGCTTGACAGAAACAAACAGAAATACTCTCTGGAGGAAAGCGCCTTCATCCCAGCCTTCAAAGAATGTTTAGGAATAATTTTCCAAGAAGAATTAACAGCCCACTGTCAAAATGATTACACATAAAAGGTAACACAGTATCATGAGTGAGAACCAGCAGAAACAAAAGACAGTAGAGAATTACCCCAAAAAGCTTTGAGATTGGATTTATGAGACACAAATTATTTCTAAAAATTGTTTGTAAAAACATATGTTTGCTATATTTAAAAAATGAGATAAGTTTAAAAATATCTGTAGGGAACAGGAACGTAGAAAAATAAATAGAAAACCTGTTGCTATTGAGTCAATTCTGACTCATAGTCTCCCTATAGGATAGAGTAGAACTGCCCCCTAGGGTTTCCAAGGAGCAACTGGTGGATTCGAGCTGCCAACCTTTCAGTTAGCAGTGGAGCTCTTAACCACTGTGCCGCCAGGACTCTAAAATAAATTAGCAGATTTAAAAGGTAATAAAATAGAATTTCTAGAAATAAATGTAATAACTAAAGTTTAAAATTCAGTGGATAAAAACTGACTACACAAGAAATAGAAAATCCAAATAGCCCTATATCTATTAAAGAAACTGAATGTATAATTAAAAACTTTTACACGAAGAAAATATCAGTCCCAAGTAGCTTGACTGATGAATTCTACCAAAAATTTAAAAAAGAAATCATATAAATCTTACACAAACATAGTCAGAAAATAGAAGAGAGAGCATTTCACAGCACATTTTATGAGGCCAGCATTTCCCTGGTATAAAACCCAGAAAAATACAAAGAAAAGAAAACTATAGGCCAATTTCCCTCATGAAAACAGACACAGAAATCCTTAAGAAAATGTTAGCAAGTAAAATATAGCAATATATTAAATATTACAGTAAATTATGATTGAGTTTAATCCTAGCAATGCAAGGCTGATTTCCAATTCAAAAAATTAAAGAATGTATACACACAATGGAACACTATTGAGTCAAAAAGAGAAATGAAGTCTTGATGCATGTCACTACATGGATGAACCTTGAATAGATCATGCTGAGAGAAGTAAGTCAGTTGCAAAAGGACAAATGTCATATGATCTCACTTATATAAAACAAGCAAATATATAGAAATGAAAGATTATTAGTGGTTAGTATAGATAGGAGGGTAGGATAAAGAGAGAGTTTTTGCTTAGGGGCCATTGAGTTTATGTTAATGGTGTTGGGATGATTTGGAAAAGGAAAATGAGAATGGATGTGCAACTTGAAAAATGTAATCAATGTTACAGAAATGTACATGTAGAAATTGTTGAGATGACATATGTTTTGTTATATATATTTTCACTACAATTAAAGAAAATCAGTGACAAAAAGATCAATGTAAATCACATTAACAAAATTAAGGAGAAAATCATAGATGCCTCTTAATACATGCTGAAAAAACTTTTGACAAAATTCAACACCCAGAGACATATGCTTGTGGCCAAGATGGAGTAACCAGAACTGTATTTACCCTTCTGCTTAAAACAACAAAAACACTTGGATAAAATATATGAAACAATGATTTTCAAGACATGAGTGTCAGTCAAGGAAGGATGGTGATACCTGAGAGACAGGAAAAATATGAGTTGAGCCCTGTGATTACCCCAGTTTAGTGCCTGCAGAGAGTGTCCAGCCCATGATGCTAGGAGGGGGAACTCTGGTGGAGCCTGGTAGACTCCATAAATTGAGGAGATGAAACTGAGAATCTGAAAAGGCAAAGGCAGTTAGTTAGAGTTCACAAGTCAGAGTGCCAGAGGAGAGCTTCACAGAAGAAGAACTCTGGAGATTTGCAGAGGGACATCCTTGAGTGTTCAGGAGAGTACTGATAAACCCATGCATGGAGGAAGCTATTCAAGGCTGGAGAAAGAACCTTTCAAAAGGATTAGACAGAACAATCTCCAAAAATCACACAGGGCCAGGAATAATTCCTGTTCTCACCAGTCAAAATGGAAAACCTCGGAGTTCTGGCAAAATGGCGCTCTAGGCAGAAGCACCAAGCCATCCCTCCACAGCAAAGACCTGAAAAACTAGCCGAACAGAGAATACAACAATCCTGAAACCCTAAAACATCAAATGAAGACGTAAAGAACTCAGCCAAGCACCAAATGGAGTGAGAAAACTGACAAAAAACAGAGAGTGAGGAGAGATTCATGCAGAGGTCCCCCACCAGCTAACGCAGCATGGATACACCATCTTGGACTCCTATTGGAGACCAGCAAATGGGGTACGAGAAAGCAACCTCATGGACCTTACAGTGGGGAACAAAACAACTGGTAATTTGCAATATACGCTTTCCCACCCCCCACCCTTCTTCACCCCGACTCGGCCTCCTCTGCTTCCTGCAGCCACAGCCTCTTGACCAGGAAACAGCGGCTGCTTGGATTCCACACACCCTAATGGGTGGTTCTCTGAGTGCCATTTGTTGGCTGCTGGTGTTGCTTTTTTTCTGCTTCTTTTGATTTCTTCCTTGCCTCTCTCCACCTCCCCCTCCTTTCACTGGAGTACCTCGCTCTGTGTGCCATCTTTGCTTCTTCCTGAGGGACTGCAGAGCTCCGATAATTTGTGATATACGCTTTCCCACTCTCTACCTTTCTTCACCCACACTCGGCCTCCTCTGCTTCCCACAAGCACAGTCTCTTGCCCAGAAACACCAGCCGGCACTAGCTGGCTCTCTGAGTGCCATT
>NW_004444052.1:6552986-6594085 GCF_000243295.1 Trichechus manatus latirostris
AGTCAATGTCACTGAACTGTGCATGTAGAAATGTTTGAAATGGTTTATATTTGGCTATGTGTATTTTCACCAAAAAAAATGTTGAGAAGTTAGAGTGTTGATATGTTGTGGGGTTGTTAACCAATGTCATAAAACAACATGTGTACTTCTGTTTCATGAGAAACTATTTGTTCTGTAAGCCTTCATCTGAAGTATAATAAAAAATAAAATAAAATAAATTGGAAAACCTCATCATTAATGATGCTTTGGGTCGAGGACTCAGAGGATTTTGCCTTAACATTGAGACACAATTAGCCCTAGACAAAACACTGATCTGGTCCTGCCCAACAAATATTCGAAAGATCATACAGTTTCCAATTAACTGTCCTAAAACAAAAATCAAGAATATTTATAGGAATATAAAAATGTCCAGCACCCATCAAGGTAAGATTCACTGTGTCTGGCATCCAGTACAAAATTATCAGGCCTGTAAAGAAGCAGAGAAATAAGCTCCATAATAATGACCCATAAATTCATAATGAGGAGAAAAATCAATCAGTTGAAACTACACAGAAATGACAGAGATGCTAGAATTAATAGAAGAGAAAATTATAATGTGTATTATAATTATATATGTTTGAAGCTAGAAGAAAAATCGAGCCAGTTAAGTAGATACATAGAAAATATGAAAATATCCCAATTAGACTTCTACAGAAGAAAACTACAATGACTAAGATGAAAAAATAGGCTGAAAGGAATTAGCACAAGGTTAGACATTGCAGAAGAAAAGATTAGTGAACTTGAAGATGTACCAAAAATAAAATCAATCCACATGGAAACACACAGAGATAAAAGACCAAGAAGAAAAATGAACAGACATCAGTGAACTGTTGAGATCACCTCAAGCAGCCTAATATATGTGTAATTAGAGTCCCCAAAAGAGAGGAGGAGGGTGCAGAAATAATATATGAATAAATAATGGCCAAATATTTTCCAAATTTGAAGAAAATTATACAAGAAGATCAACAAAACTCAAGCACAAGGAACCTGAAGAAAAAAACTACACCAAGTATGGTAAGCAGACTTCTGAGATGTAGTCCAATTACTCCAACCTCCTGGTACTCATGTTCTTGTGTAATCTCATCCTTTTGAGTGTGGGCTGGACCTAATGCATAAAATATAGCAAAAGTGATAGGGTGTCATTTTTGAGATTAGGTTATAAAAGACTATGACTTCCATGTTGCTGGCACTCTCTTGCTCACATTGATGAAGCCTGCTGCAATGTTGTGAGCTGCCTTATGGAGAGGGCTTTGTGGCGAGAAACTACAGGTAGCCTCTGTCTACAGCCAGAGAGAAATGAATATCCTCAGTTTAACAATCTGTGAGGATCTGCATCCTGCCAACAATTGCTAAGTAAGTTTGGAAGCAGATCCTGGCCCATTTGAATCATGAGATGGCTGCAGCCTTGGCCAAAAACTTGATTGCAGTTTCATAAGAGACACTGAGTCAGAAACAGGCAAGCCACACCTGGATTCCTGATGCACAGAGATTGTAAATATTAGGTAAAATATGATACATCTTGTTTTATTAAGCTGCTAAATTTTGGAAGGAATCCCTGGGTGGCGCAAATTGTTAAGTACTTGACTACTAGCAAAAAGGTTGACAGTTTGAACCCCTCCTGAGTTGCCTCTGAAGATAAGCCTGACAATTTGCTTCTGAAAGGTCACAGTCTTGAAAACCCTATGGAGCAGTTCTATTCTGCACACATGAGGTCACCATGAGTCTGAATCTACTCAACAGCAACTAACAACAGCAACACTAAATTTGGAGGGGTAATTTTCATATAGAAATAGGTAACAAATACAGAAAAGCATATCATAATTAATTGCTTAAACCAGGGTTAAAGAGAAAATCTTAAAAGCAGCAAAACACACACAAAAAGATACATTACTTACAGAGGAACAAGGAAAGGATGACAGCAGATTTCTCATCACAAACAATGCAAACTGGATGACAGTTGACCAACATCCTTAAAGCAGTAAAAGGAAAAAAAAAATGTGAAAATATCACATTAAATGTAAATAGTCTAAACATTCCAATTAAAAGGCAGAGATTATCAGAGTGCATAAAAAAGAACCAACTATATGCTGTCTATAAGAAACCCACTTTAAATATAAAGACACAACTATTTTATTTATTTTTTTTTTTTCAGAGTAATGACATGTTTATTGAAGAAATTTTGGAAAATATTCTAAACATATAAAGAAGGAAAATAAAATCACAAAACAGAGAGAACCATTTATAATGTTTTGACATATCCCATTTCTTTTTCGCTTTTCATGAGTGTACACACTTATGAAATTGTAATCATAATACATTCACTTTATCCTCTTTTCATGTATCATGTTGTTAACTATCCTTTGAAATAATGATGTTTGTGGTTCTTAATATTCCACCCAATGTTATACTTTAACCTATTCTATTATAATTTGTTGTAAGTAATGCTATGGTGAACATTCTTAACACACATTTTGTATTTTTTTTTTAATTTATCCTTATGAGATATTCCTAGGAGTATTATTACTGAGTAAAACAATATGAATATTCTCTTAAGACTGAAGAAATATTGCCCAAATCCCGTTCCAGAAAGATATCAATTTTCAGTCCTATGCAATGTTTGTGTTTCCATTTCACCATATTCTTATCCACATAATATTGGTTAAATTCATGTCCATTCCCATTTGTATTTCTTTAGTTTATTGTGGGTTCAGGTAATGTCCATGCTTAACAGAATTTTGCCTTATTTACCTGTAAAGGTTCTTTATATATTAAAGCTACTCATCCTGGGCCAATCATTACTGCAAATATTTTCCACAGCTTGCCTTTTCATTGTTTTCAAGATACTATTTTCCTTTCTGGTTTCCTTGTTTTTTGTTTTCCTTCCCTTTTTTTTTTTTTTAAATTGTACTTCAGGTGAAGGCTTACAGAACAAATAATTTCTCATGAAACACTAGTACATATATTGTTTTATGACATTGGTTAACAACCCCACAACATGTCAACCCTCTCCCTTCTTGACCTTTTTTTTTTTTTGGTGAAAATATGCATAGCCAAATATACACCATTTCAAAAATTTCTACATGCAGTTCAGTGACATCGACTACGCTCTTCCAGTTGTGCTGCTATTATCACTTTAGATGAAGGTTTACAGAACAAAATAGTTTCTAATTTAACAGTTACTACAAATGTTGCCCTATGAGAATGGTTAACAACCTCACAACGCATCAACATTATCCTTGCTCAACCTTGGGTTCCCTATCACCAGCTTTCCTGTCCCCTTCCGCCTTCTGGCCCTTGTCCCTGGACTGCTGTACCTCATTAGTCCCATTTGGTTTTGTGGGGCTGTCCACTCCCTGGCTGAACGGTGAACCTCGGAAATGACCTCACCACTGAGCTAAAAGGGTATCTGGGGGCCATACTCTCGGGGTTTCTCCAGTCTCCTTTAGGCCAGTAAATCTGGTCTTTTTTTGTGAGTTAGAATTTTGTTCTACATCCTTCTCCAGCTCTGTCCAGAACTCTCTGTTGTGACACAACTATTTTAAAATAAAATGATGGTAAAAATATACTGTGTGAACACTATTCAAAAGAAAATAGGTGTGGCTGTATTAGTATCATACAAGTAGATTTCAGAGCAAACTATTTTATCAGGAAAGGATCACCTTTCTTTGGAATAGGCATAATATGGATCTTTTCCAGTCACTTGGCCAGGAAGCTGTCTTCCACATTTCTTGGTATAGATGAGTGAGCACTTCCCGTGCTGCATCCGTTTGTTGAAACATCTTAATTAGTATTCTGTCAATTCCTGGAGCCTTGTTTTAGTCAATGCCTTCAATGCAGCTTGGATTTCTTACTTCAGTACCATCAGTTCCTGATTGTATGCTACCTCCTGAAATGGTTGAACGTTGACCAATTCTTTTCGGTATAGTGACTCTGTGTATTCCTTCCATCTTCTTTTGATGCTTCCTGCGTCATTTTATATTTTCCCGGTAGAATCCTTCAATATTAAAAATCGAAGCTTGAATTTTTTCTTCAGTTCTTTCAGCTTGAGAAATGCTGAGCATGTTCTTTACTTTTGGTTTCTACTTCCAGGTCTTTGCACTTGTCATTATAATACTTTACTTTGTCTTCTAGAACCACCCTTTTAAATCTTCTGTTCAGCTCTTTTACTTCATTTCTTCATTTCGCTTTAACTACTGGACATTTAAGAACAAGTTTCAGAGTCTCTTCTGACATCCACTTTGGTCTTTTATTTCTTTCCTGTCTTTTTAATGACCTCTTGCTTTCTTCATGTATGATGTCCTTGCACAAGTTGGTTGGTCTTCAGTCATTAGTGTTCAATATGTCAAATCTATTCTTGATATGGTCTCTAAATTCAGATGGGATATGCTCAAGGTCATACTTGTGGAGTAGTTCTAATTTTCTTCAGCTTCAACTTGAACTTGCATATAAGCAATGATGGTCTGTTCTGCATTCAGCCCCTGTCCTTGTTCTGACTGTTGGTATTGAGCTTTTCCAACGTCTCTTTCCACAGATGTTGTCGATTTGATTCCTGTGTATTCCATCTTGGAGGTCCACATATATAGTCACTGTTTCTGTTGGTGAAAAAGGGTATTTGCAATGAAGAAGTAATTGTTCTTGCAAAATTCTAGCATGTGATCTCTGGCATCGTTTCAATTACCAAGGCCATATTTTCCAACTACTGATCCTTCTTTGTCTCCAACTCTTGAATTCCGTTTGCTAGTAATTATCAATGTATCCTGATTGTGTGTCTGATCAATTTCAGACTGCAGAAGTTGGTAAAGTCTTCAATTTCTTCATCTTTGGCCTCAGTGTTTGGTGTGTTAATTTGAATAATAGTTATATTAACTGGTCTTCCTTGTAGGCATGTGAATATTATCCTATCACTGACAGCATTGTACTTCAGGATAGATCTTGAAATGTTCTTTTTTGAGGATGAATGCAACGCCATTCCTCTTCAATTTGTCCTTCCCGGCATAGTAGACTATATGATTGTCTGATTCAAAATGGCCAATACCGGTCCATTTCAGGTCACTAATGCCTAGGATGCCAATGTTTATGCATTCCGTTTCATTTCTGACAATTTCCAATTTTCCTAGATTCATACTTCATACATTCCCCGTTCCTATTTTTAATGGATGTTTGCAGCTGTTTCTTCTCATTTTTAGTCATGCCACATCAGCAAATGAAGGTCCCAAAAGCTTGACTCCATCCACGTTATTAAGGTTGACTCTACTTTGAGGAGGCAGCTCTTCCCCAGCCATATTTTGAGTGCCTTCCAATGTGAGGGGTTCATCTGCCAGCAGTATATCAGGCAAAGTTCTGCTGCTATTCATAAGGTTTTCAATGGCTGCTTCTTTCCAGTATTGACCCCTTGGTCCTTCTTCCTAGTCTATCTTGGTCTGGAAGCTCAGCTGAAATCTGTGTGCCATGGGTGATCCTTCTGGTATTTGAATACCAGTTGCACAGCTTCCAGCATCACAGCAACACACAACCCCCACAGTATGACAAACTGACAGACTCGTGCCATACAATGTATTGTATCAATGATTACAAGGTTAAATTTTCATTGCATGTCTGTATTTCTTTGACCCCAGCGTGAGGGCAACAGGGAACCCTAAAAAATATTTTGTTGGGAATTTCCTGTAAAGTGTTACAGTTTTCCAACAGATTGCTTAGTTTGCGTGTATGTGTTTGTGTCTGTAAGTGAGAGAGAGAGATAGAGAAAGAGAGGGTGACAGAAAGAAACAGAGAGAACCCATAGAGGTGGGTGCTTTTAGAATATTATGCCTAATTGTTTTCATATAGGTTTCAAGCATTCTATTAATAAGTATTTTGCAATGTGATTAACATATAACTACTTAAATTATATTATCTTTATTACCTATAGAGCCCTCAGTTTCTTGCCATTTAGCCCTAAAACCATTTGCCTCTTAGCTACATAACAGGTTTACTAAATAGATTACTTTTAGGGATACACATTGAAAATGCCTGTGGTTTTTAGCTCAAAGTATCATATTCTAACTAAAGAATTGTCAGAGAAAAATTTTAGAAACTAGTTTCTTAAAACTGATTTAATTAATAATTCAACAAAGTGTCAAATGTTCCTGTCTTTCTAACATTCATTTCCTCTTAGTGCGCTGATCACTTTTCCAGTATTTATGATTAAATGTATAATTATTTATAAAATTAAGAAAAAATCATTTAAAAACTGAAGAAATCTGATGCTGATTCTACGTAGCACACTACTTACAGATAAATTTACTCAGCTTTCTATATCTATAATGTAGCATCTATTCATCCCTGAAATTGGAAGAAATTGAGGATTAAGTGGCCTAGAAAATAATGAGAGTGAAAAAGGACAAAGTTATTTCACAAAGTTAATTCAAAATTAATGCTTATATTCACACTCTCCACAAAATTTTTGTTCTATCTGGCTAAGAGGCTTTGCAATCTCTGTAGCCAATTTCAATTCAAAATATGTAGTTGTGTACCTTTGGGATGGAGAGAAGTTATCTATCCTGGGGAACTGTAATCTTCTCTAAACAGGGATCTGCTTCTTCTCTGTATTTTGAAATTGAGATCTGAAGGTTGGAGTAATAGCTGTGTCTTGGTTTCTAGCCATTCAACTCTATAGTGATCCTATAAGACAGAGTAGAAATGCCCCATATGGTTTCCTAGGCTGGAATGTTTACAGGAGCAGATGGCCTGCTCTCTTCTCCCACAGAGCTGCTGTAGGTTCAAACCTCTGATCTTTGTGTTAGCAGCTGAACGCTTAACCACTGTGCCACCAGGGTTTGTTTTTGGGCCTTTGGCTGACCCTTAACCTGCACATTCATAGGGACTACCAGAGTCCTGAAAGGCTGACAGCTGAGCCAATATTTCAGAGGACAATAGTGCTGACAGATTCGGAATTCAGGCCCAGCCAGTATGGGTATATACTCAGTTGAAACACAAGAAATGTTACGTGATAAGAGTACAGATTCTGCCCTAGGAGTAAGTGATAGTTAAAGGAGAAAGAAAACCTGACATAAAGTCATAATAATTAAAAAAAAAAATTCCTAAAAACAAGCCATACCTTGTTCATTAGTTATTTTTCTGACTGCCATGAAAAACAAAACAAAACCAGAAACTGGATAGTCTCCATAAGAATAAAAGTAATTTAGATAAGCGTATTTCATTTCCTTCAGCAGTAATTTGTGTATTTTTGCACAGAGGCCTTGAGCATATTTTTTCACATTTATTCCTATTTATTTTTCTGGACGTTATTGTAAAGGATATATTTTTTTTCTTATTGTTTTAAACAGCTAAATTTGGGGGGTACTTTGTTATATAGCAATAAATAAGTAGACTAGTCTTTTATAATTTAGTGTGATTACAATTGTATTTTGGTTGAAGCCTATTGTCTTATTTTGTATTTTTTTTAATTTTATTTATTTTGTTGTTGTTGGAAATATATACAGCCAAACATACATCGATTTAATAGTTTCTACATGTACAGTTTAGTGACATTGATTACATTCTTTGAGTTGTACAACCATTCTTACTCTCCTTTTCTGAGTTGTTCCTCCCTCATTAACTTAAACTAACTACACCCTAAGGTTCCTATTTAATCTTTCAAGTTGCTGTTGTCAATTTGTTTCCATACAGCTAGCTCTTAAAAGAGCATAATTCTCAAGGTAGGCCTTTTTTACTAATTAAACTAAACTATTATTCAGTTTTAAGATGATTTCAGGGGATATTTTTGTTTAAGGTTTAAAGATTATCTCAGGACAGTCATTTGAGGGGTTCATCCACCCTCCATAGTTCCAGAAAGTATAGAGTCCATGAGAATTTGAAGTTCTGTTCCACATTTTCCCCCTTTTGATCCAGATTCTTCTATGCAAACTTTGATCAAAATGTTCGGTAATGGTAGCTGTGCACCATCCAGTTCTTCTGGTCTCATGGCAAAGGAGGCAATGGTTCATGGAGGCAATTAGCCACACATTCCATATCCTCCTCCTATTCCTGACTTTCCTTCTTATTCTGTTGCTCAAGGTGAATAGAGACAAATTGTAGTGCCTTGGATGGCCACTTGTAAGCTTTTAAGACCTCAGGCACTATATAACAAACTAGGAGGTAGAATAGAAGCACTGAACATGTTATTAGGACAATTAAAATTAACTGAGATATTCCATAAAACCATGACCCTAAACCTCCAAACCAAGGAACCAAATCCCATGAGGTATTTGGTTGTACATAAGCAGGCTCAGCAGCTACTCTTTTGTTTTTTTTTTTGTAAATATGTCTATCACACAACTTTTGCCAATTCAACTTTTGGCAGGTGTACAACTTGTTGACAGCAATTACAATAATCCACTGTGCAACCCTACCTTTAATCAATGTGATTCTTCCATCACCGTTCAGTCTCCATTTCTCCCTCCGTCTTGCCCCTGGTAACTGCTAATAAACTTTAGTCTCTGTACATTTGACTTTTCTTGACTTTTTATGGGACTGAGGTCATATAATATTTGTCCTTTTGTTATAGGCTTATTTCACTCAGCATAATGTCTTCAAGCTCCATCCATATTGTAGCATGTATCGAGACTTCATTTCTCCCACTGGCTGAGTAGTATTTCATTGTATGTATATACTACATTTTGATTATCCATTTATCTGTTGATGGGAATTTAGGTTGTTTCCATCTTTGGGCAATTGTGAATAGTGCTGCAGTGAAAATTAGCACGCAAGTCTCTTTTTGAGTCTCTGATTTCAATTCTTTTGAGTATATACCTAGGGCTGGAATTGTTGGGTCATACAATAGTTCTCTTTTTAGTTTTTTGAGGAACCGTCACACTGTTTTCCACAATGGCTGTACCATTTTGCATTCCCTCAGCAATGGATAAGGGTTCCAGTTTCCCCACATCCTCACTAACATTTGTTATTTTCTGATTTTTTTTTTTTTTAATGTCTATCCATCCTGGTGGGAGTGAAATGGTACAGAATTGTGGTTTTGATTTTGATTTGGATCTCTCTGATGGCTAATGACACTAAGCATCTTTTCATGTACTTGGTGGCAATTTGAATGTCCTCTTTGGTGAAGTTCAAGTCCTTTGCCCATTTTATGATGGGGTTATTTGTCTTTTTTGCTGTTAAGTTGCTGAAGTTTTATATGTATTTTGGTTATTAAATTGTTGTTGAATATGTGGTTTCCAAAGGTATTCTCCCAGTCAGTAGCTTGTCTTTTCACTTTTTTGGTAAAGTCTTTTGTTTATGTCTTATTGCTCTGGCTAGGACTCCTAATACAATATTGAATAGAAGTGGTGAGAGTGGGCATGCTTGCTTGTTCCCAATTTCAAAGGGTAAGCTCTCAGTCTTTCCCCATTAAGTATAATGTTGGCTATTGGCTTTTCTTATGTGCTCTGAATCATATTGAGGAAATTCTCTTCTCCTCCAATCTTCTTTAGGGTAGTCATCAAGAAAGAGTGTTGGATTTTATCAAATGTTGTTTCTGCATCCATAGAGATGATCATGTGTTTCTTTTCTGTTGTTCTATGAATGCAGTGTATTATGTTGACTGATTTTCTAATGTTGAACCATCCCTGAACTCCTGGAATAAATCTCACTTGATCATGGTGTATGACTGTTTAAATATGCTGTTGAATTCTGTTCACTAGCATTTTGTTGAGGATTTTTGCAAGCATATTCATAAGAGATATTGCCCTGTTTTCTTTTTTTGTGGTGTCTTTTTCTGGTTTGGCTTTCAAGGTTATGTTTGCTTCATAGAATGAATTAGAAAGTATTCCTTGCTTCTCTATCTTTTGAAAGAGTTTAAATAGTATGGGTGTCAATTATTCTCTGAATGTTTAGTACAATTCTCCAGTGAAGCCATGTGGTCCCTAATTTTTGTTGTTGTTTTGTTAGGAGGTTTTTAATCACTGATTTGATGTTATCAGTTGTTATGAGTCTGTTGAAACTTTCTGTTTCCTCTTGAGTCTGTTTAGGTAGGTTGTGTGCTTTTAAGAATTCATGTATTTCATCTAGATTATCCTGTTTGTAGTCATACAGTTGTTCATAATATTCTATCATAATTCTCTTTATTTCTATCTGGTGAGTTGTAATGTCCTGTCTTTCATTTTTATTTTGGTTATTTGTATTTTTCTCTTTTTTTCTTTGTCTGGCTAAAAGTTTGTCAATTTTATCAATCTTTTCAAAGAACCGACTACTGGTTTTATTGATTCTCTCTATTGTTTTTCTGTTTTCAATTTTATTTATATATGTTCTGATCTTTATTATTTCCTTTCTTCTGGTAGGTTTAGGCTGAGTTTGCTCTTCTATTTCTAGTTCCTGGTGTTGTCATATCTGGATGTTAATTTCTGATCTTTCTTCTTTTTTTATGTCAGCATGTATTGCCATACTCTTCCCTCTGTGTACTTCACTGCATCCCATGTTGTTGTTGTTAGGTGCTGTTGAGTCAGTTCCAACACATAGGGACCGTATATACAACAGAAGGAAACACTGCCTGGTTCTGTGTCATCCTCACAATTGTTGTTATGCTTCAGCCCATTGTTGCAGCCACTGTTTTAATCCATCTCCTTGAGGGTCTTCCTCTTTTTCTCTGACCCTTTACTCTACCAAGCGTAATGTCCTTCTCCAGGACTGGTTCCTCAGTTCTTTGTCAGTCTTCCTTATTCGTTATTCAGCTTTCAAATACATGTGAGGCAATTGAAAATACCATGGCTGCGTCAGGCTCACCATAGTACTCAAAGTGACATCTTTGATGATTTTTAACACTTTAAAGACGTCTTTTGCAGAACATTTGCCCAATGCAATGCATTGTTTGATTTCCTGACTGCTGCTTCCATGGACACTGATCGTGGATCCAAGTAAAATGAAATTCTTGACAACTTCAATATTTTCTCCATTTATCATGATGTTGCTTATTGGCCCAGTGGTGAGGATTTTTGTTTTCTTTATGTTGAGGTGTAATCCATAATGAAGGCTGTGGTCTTTGATCTTAATCAGTAAGTGCTTCAAGTTCTCTTTTAGCAAGCAAAGTTGTGTAATCTGCATATTGCAGGATGTTAGTGAGTCTTCCTCCAATCCTGATGCCTCATTCTTCTTCATATAGTCCAGCTTCTGGGAATATTTGCTCAGCATACAGATTGAATAAGTATGGTAAAAGGATCCAACCCTGATGTACACCTTGCCTGACTTTAGACCACGAAGTATCCCTTTATTCTGTTGGAACGGCTGCCTCTTGATCTATATACAGGTTCCCCATGAGCACAATTAAGTGTTCTGGAATTCTCATTCTTTGCAATGTTATTCATAATTTATTATGATCCACACAGTCAAATGCCTTTGCATAATCAATAAAACACAGGTAAACATCTTTCATATATTCTCTGCTTTCAACCGTGTTCCCTCTGACATCAGCAATGATATCCCTTGTTCATGTTCTCTTCATAATCCATCTTGAATTTCTGGCAGTTCTCTGTCAATGTACTGCTGTAGTCCCTTTTGAATAATCTTCAGTATAATTTTACTTGCCTGTGATATTAATGATATTGTTCGATAATTTCCACATTCTGTTGGATCACCTTTCTTTGGAATAGGCATAAATTCTAATGTAAGGGAATGGGCATTCCATAAGATTTGGTATATGATGATTTCATTTTCATTTGACTTTAAGAAATTTGTAATTTCTCTTTTGATTTTCTCCTTGACCCATTGGTAGTGTAATAGTGTGTTGTTTAATTTCCATATGTGTGTGTATTTTCCCGGTTTTTCTGTCATTGATTTCTAGCTTCACTTCATTGTAGACAAAAAAAAATATTTTGAATGATCTTAATCTTTTTAAATTTATCAAAACTTTCTTTGTGACCTAAAATGTACTCTATCCTCGAGGATGATCTGTGTGCACTGGAGCAGAATGTATACTGTGCCTTTCTGGGGTGGAGTGTTCTCTGTATGTTTCCTAAGACTAGTTGGTTTATAGTGTTATTCAGGTCCTCTGTTTCCTTGTCAATCTTCTTTCTAGAATTTCTGTCCAATATTTATAGTGGTATATTGAAGTCTCCAACTGTTATTGTAGGACTATCTATTTCTCCTTCCAATTGTATCGTGTTTTCTGTAAATATTTAGGTGTTCCAATGTTGAGTTCATATATATTTATGATTGTTAAATCTTCTTGAATAATTGATCTTTTATCACTGTATAATGTCCATCTTTAGTTCTTCTGAAAGATTTTATGTTAAAGTTTACTTTGTCTGATATTAAGATTGCCACCCCAGCTCTCTTTTGTTATTATTTGCATGGAATATTTTTTTTCCATCCTTTCAACCTATTTATGTTCTTAGATTTAAGGTGTGTCTCTTGTAAACAGCATATAGTAGGATCCTGTTTTTTTATCCATTCTTCCACTCTCTACCTTTTGATTAGAAACTTAGTCAATTTACATTCAGTGTAATTACTGATAAGAAGTGGCTTACTTCTGCCATTTTGTTATTTATTTTTTGTGTGTCTTATGCCTTCTTTGAAGGATATTGTTTTTAAATTTCATTTTCCAATAGTTTTTTGCTAATTACAGGAATACAATCAACTTTTTAATACTCATTGTATCCTGAGACCTTGCTAGATTCAGTGATTCGTTCTATTTTTTGTTTTTTGATTGTGTTTTTTGTGTTTTCTACACAATCCTGTCATTTGCAGTAAATTACCATTTTATTTCTTCCTTTCCACTCTACATTTTTTTTTCCCCACCTATTGCACTGGTAAGAGCCTTCAGTACAAAGTCGAATAGAAGTGAGGAGAGCCAAGATACTTGCCTTTTACCATATCTTAAGAGAAACATGTTCAGTTTTTCTTTATTATATATAAAGCTAGAGTCAATTTTTGTAGATGACCTGTATCAGATGAGGAATTATCCTATTTCTAGTTTCCTGAGAGTTTTTATCATGAACATGTGTTGGATTTTGGAAAAAAAGCTTTCTGCACACATTTTAGCTTGAAAATGTTGAGTTACATTGAAAGCTTATTGAATGTTCAAAAAATATGTATCTTTCTTCTTAACGCATGTCATTATTTTTCCTTGTATTTTGAATTTTGAGTGTAAAATAATAGTAAATACAGGAAAAAATAGTAATATTTACATGAAGAAATGGGCATACTCCTTTTCATTGCCAGACCACTAGTGGTGGTGCTGAATCAGTGAGATCTGTATTTGAGCTGGTTCCTGGTTTGGTTGTTGATTTAGTTTGATTCATTTCATCATCAACCTCAAATATTTGAGGGTGCAATGGAAGTCTTTTCAACAGAGCTTGATATACAAACACCATGGAGGTGCTGCAGATCTCTGTACTTTGTATTTAACCACAATCTTTTGCCAACCATGGGAAATAGAACACTGCTTACAGCTCTGCTGTCAGCTTTTTGGTTCACTTGGGAGTTCTCTTTGTTCATACACTCCATTTTCAGTGTTCTGTACTCAAGATGTCTCTCCTGCATGCCTTTTGTCAGCCTTAGAGAGCTGTGTCCAGAATGCCTCAAAGGGTTTTCTTTGAGAACTTCCCCACTATCCTGAGTTCTTTTTATGTCCTTTGTATCTGCACCTTGGTCTCCTTCAGGTCTCCTGCTTCCCCTCTAGTCATAGAGGCTCCCTGTAGGTGTCTCTTGATTTTCCTGTCTGAACTCAGTCTTCAGCAGGATATGCAGGTCTAAGCTTCAGTGGTCTGTCTCTCAGATATCTAGGTCTGCCACAAAATTTCTATAGAGTATGAGATGAAGGCTGTGAGTTGGCAGTGGGTGCATATTTTAATTATATATGGGGATTCTGGGGATTCTAAAGTTTCATGCCAGCTCACACCTGGCCAATAAAAATGTGCAGTAAGTTTGTCTGGTTTCTCTTTAGTCTCTTCTCTTGCTGCACCATCCTCTAGCTGCTTTGGCCAGAAAACAGACTGTGCCTTTCCTTGTTCTCCCAGTCCATTCTGTATTTTAATTTATTTAGGTCTCTTGGCTTCTTCACGTCTGTTATGGGTTTTAAAAAGATATATTTATAGGTGAACAAACTAATTCTTATTAAGTCAGAACAAAAGTCTTTTATGACTTTCTACATTCTGTGCCTCTGTTTTTAACTTTTCTTTCTCACTTTTTTTTTGGTATTCAGTGGCCTTTTTTTTAAATGTGTGTAGTTATGTGTGATGGTTAAGATTGTGTGTCAATTTGGCTGGGCCATGATTCTCAGTGTTTATATGTGATCACTCCCATGATGGAATCTGCTGGGAGTAGTCAATCAATTGAAAGGGAGTTTCCTTGGGGGTGTGGCCTGCATTCATATATAAGCAGACATTTTGGCTTTTTGCTTGCTTTGGATCCTGCGGCTGCCTCCTGTTCATCTGACCTCCGGTTCTTGGGACTTGAGTTATCAGCTTATCTGCTGATCTTGAGATTCGTTGATCTTCACAACGTGTGAGCCAGAGCCCTGCTGTCCAACCTGCTGATCTTGAGTTCGCCAGCCCTTGTAGCTAGGTGAATCATGAGAAACCTTGCAGTCTTGCCTGCCAATCTTGGGATTTGTCGATATTCACAGCCTGTGAGCAAGAGCCCTGCTTTGTGACCTGCCAATCTTGAGTTTGCCAGCCTCTGTGGCTACATGAATAGAGAGAAACCTCTATCTTGATCCACAGACTTAGAACGTTCCAGCCTCTACAATTGTGTAAGCTGTTTCCTTGATATATATCTCTTTATGTATCTATACATTTTACTGGTTTTTGCTTCTCTAGAGAACCCAGCCTAAGACAGTACATTTCAATTCTGTTTGGCTGGGTTGGAGTCTGCTGAGTTTCCTGCATTTGTGGCTGAGACCCTGATTTAGACTTTTAGCCTCCAGAAATGTGAGAAAATAAATTTGTGTTCTTTAATGCCACTTGCTTGGGTTCTTCTGTTATTTCAGCCCTAGATAACTGAGACACTTACTGAATTTTTCTGCACTTGTTCATTTATACAAAATAAGTGAAGTTAGTAAACAATTATGTGTTTTCTATACACTCATAAATGCATTATAAATAAAATATTATTTAAATGCATCAGTCTTTCTTATTTCATTGTCAAAAAGGAGCATGATTCTATCTAGGATACTTTAACATATACAATAGAGAGAGATTTAATAATAAGAAACCATAAATCACTAACTTAATGGTTTATACAAACTTTTATATTGCTAGACTACCATAGTGCAACCAGTTGTTCAATACATTGACACCTTTAAGAGTATGACAGATATGACCCTCCAGTTCACTTAAATAAGGATGTCACTTAATAAATACAGAAGATGAAAATAAACATCTTTTATCCATTGTGTTGGCCTTGTGTGTGATTTTATATTTCCTTTCCTTGTGAGCTCTGAAAAATTTCAATAAAAAAGTTCAAAACTCATACAACATAACAAACATGGGCATGTGTTCTTTCAAGAAATTTTAATAGTTAATATCCAAAGGCATTCTATACTATCATTTTTTCCTTCAGACTATCCTAATAAATCAAATATTTCAACAGATTGTGGGAAGAAATATTAGTTCATACCAGGTTCTCATTTTTCCCCCATCAGATATCTACTACTTTTACCAATAACATTTATTTTCTTTAATTTCATAATACCTTTAAGGGTTGAAGGCACAGTAGACAACTAAACTCAAAAAGGATGATGAGATATAAAATATTGCTTTTCTTCTTCAATATGAGAAGATAAAAATCTTTGGTTCTGCTTCCAGTAAACTTGTTATTGCTTCCAAACAATACATCATTCCCTCAAATATGATTTGGACATTGACAGGGAGAAATGAAAATTAAATGACATGAAATATAAAAGCATATATATGTATATACATATACACACACACACACACATATATATATATATAAAACTGTAACCTTCATGTTGATGATGTTGTTGTTGTTAGGTGCCCTGAAGTCAATTCCAACTCATAATGATTTTATGTACAGTAGAACAAAAGGTCCTACACCATCCTCACAATCATTGTTATGCTTGAGCCAATTGTTGCAGCTTCTGGTTCAGTCTATCTTCCTGAGGTTCTTCCTCTTTTTCATTGACGCTTTAGTTTACCAAGCATGATAGCTTGCTCCAGGGACTGATCTTTCCTGATAACATGTCTAAAGTACATGAGACAAAGTCTCCCCATTCTCGCTTCTAAGGAACATTCTGGCTGTACTTCCTCCAAGACAGATTTGTTTGTTCTTCTGGAAGTCTGTGATATATTCAGTATTCTTCATCAACACCACAATTCAAATGCACCAATTGTTCTTTGGTGTTCCTTATTCACTGTCCATCTTTCTCATGCATAAGAACTGATTGAAAATACTGTGACTTAGTCAGGCTCACTTCATTCCTCAAGGTAATATCTTTGCTTTGTAACACTTAAAAAGGGCTTTTGCAGCAGATTTTCCCAATACAATACGTTGTTTGATTTCTTGACCGTTGCCATGGGTGTTGATTGTGAATCCAAGTAAAATGAAATCCTTGACAACTTCAATCTTTTCTCTTTTCATTATGATGTTGCTTATTGTTGCCATTGTGAGGATTTTTGTTTTCTTTATGCTGAAATATAACCCATACTAAAGGCTGTAGTCTTGATCTTCATCAGTAACTGCTTCAAGTCCTCTTCACTTTCAGCAAGCAAGGTTGTGCCATCTGCATATCGCAGGTTGTAAATGAGCCTTCCTCCAATCCTGATGCAGCGTTCTTCCTCATTTAATCCAGTTTCTTGGATTATTTGCTCAGCCTACAGATTGAATAAATGTGGTGAAAGGTTACATCCCTGATGCACATCTTTCTTGACTGTAAACCATGCAGTATTCCCTTGTTCTGTTTGAATGACTGCCTGTTTGTCTATGTACAGATTCCTCATGAGCACAATTAAGTGTTCTGGAATTCTCAGTGTTAGCCGTAATTTATTGTGATCGACACAGTCGAATGCTTTTGCAGAGTCAATAAAACATGCAAACATCTCTCTGGTCTTCTCTTATTTCAGCCAAGACCCATCTGACATCTGCAATGATAGCGTTTGTTTCATGGACTCTTTTGAATCTGGCTTGAATTTCTGGCAGTTCCCTGTTGATGTACTGATGCAACCACTTTTGAATGATCTTGAGCAAAATTTTACTTGCCTGTGACATTAATGATATTGTTAGATATTGTCTGCATTCTGTTGAATCACCTTTGTTTGGAAGGTGCACAAATATGAATCTCTTCCAGTTGATTGGCCAGGTAGCTTCTAGATTTCTTTGCATAGATGAGTGAGCACTTCTAGCATTGCATCTACTTGTCGAAACATCTCATTTGATGATGCTAGTACATATGAATTGCAGAGAGAGCCTATATTCTTGATTATTTCTGACCAGTTTTTCTTATTGACATGTTAAATGTAATTTTCAGTTTGGTTTTTCCTTTTCAAATTTTGACACATTAATCCCTCAGTCTGTTAAACTATTCGCTTATAAAATAATTCATTTATACTATGTAATACCTAATTCATGATACCTCTATATGTTTCTTGTAACTTCATACAGATCCTAAAGTCCCTGAAGCTATGGGCTATATATATATTAATTTTTTTCATATTTGATGTTCATTTGTATTACTCAGAGCAAAGCATTACCCAGAGTAGTCAATAAAAAAGTATTGACTTAAATAATTTTATATGAAGTATAATATAAACTAATGAAATATTTTGTGATTATTCTGATTACATTAAATACATTTTCCAAGTAAGCGTCAGTTATATTTTTACAGCCTATTTTATAACATTACAAAGAAATCAATGTCTAAATAAGGATAAGACAGAAATCATAACACATCTCTCAAATTTTGAATAATTTACAAATTGATTTTGATGTTTACATCATTAAATCATTTTGCTTAAATCAGGAAGAAAAAATCATCGTTCTCTCTAGATTATCTTTGATAGCTTCCTGTGTGAAATCTTAAGGCCTTCAGATTCTAGATATGTGCTTCCCATGGATTGGGAACATGATTGCCTTGCTAAAGCAAGTTGCCTCTTTTACCATTTTCCATTGTGTCTTTATTTTTTAAGTATATAATTAATTAGAAATTTTAGTTTGCTGCTGCTTCTTGTTGGTTGAATTGCCTTATTTAGCAATTTCTTCAAAATTCTTATGTAAACCTGCAATATGAAGATACAGCAATGAGTGGTGCTTAGGATATACTTGTGAAAATGTTGAACCACTTCAGTATTCTGAAAGTGGGAGGGTAGTATATATTAAAAAATTAATCAGTAGATACAGTGTGGCATGTAGGGTTGATGTTTTATCTATTCATTAGTCTTCCACACTTCATTGACTGTGGTACGTTATGAGGTACATATGGGTAATCTGTGGTTGAGCATAATGACTTGAAAATCATAGCTATAATACACTTGGATTCATTAGTTAGGCATTGAGGGCATGGAATTATACCAATAAGAAAGCAATTGCTTTTAAAATGTTATCTCTAGTGCTTTAGTTATAGATTGATACCCATAGTCTCATCTTAGGTACATAAAAACTAATAAAAATAATAAAAAAGGAAATATGTAGCACTGAGTAATGCAAGTAAAGAGTAGATAAATACACTTCATAGTAATTTTTTAAATTGAATTCTAGTATTGTATATATTTATTAGAAAATTACGTCATGTCCACAGAAGGTTATATGTCAGAAGGTTAATTGGTTATTTTTCCTTCTGCCCATCATTTTCATCTCATCAGGGATTGTGCTGGTGGAGACTGACTTACAGTCCTGATAAAGTTTAGCTCTGGTTCACTCCTAGCCCTTCACTGTTTTCACATAAAAGCCTGATATACTTTAAGGCCCCTCTACAACAAGACAAAAATCAGTTGTCACTGAGTCAATTCTGATTCATGAATTGGACTGCACTCCATAAGGTTTTCAAAGTTGTGACCTTTTGGAAGCAGATTGCCAGAACTGTCTTTTGAGGAACTATTGCATGAGTTTGAACAGCCAAACTTTTGGTTAGTAGTCAAGCACTAAACAGTTTACACCACCCAGGGACTCCTTCAAGGCCCCTAGTGGGGTCTTAAAATCTAATTTTTATTTCATAAGACTTTCAAAACTGCATCTTTTTTCCAAAGAATTATAATTGGGATTTTAGTCTCTTGCTCTGCATAGACATAATAGTCAGCAAATGTTCTAGAGGGAAATCTAGCCATGTGTTTGAGCTCTCCCCCACCCAGTCTCTGCCATAAACCTATACAGTTTTCTCTAATATCACATCCTCTCCCAAAGCAGTCGTCTGCAGTTTTCTGCATAGAACATTAATAGCATTTTCAGCCTCTTGCCTGAATTCAGATTTGTAAAGTTTCCACAGAGAAAAAGCGGTTACAGAAGCCAGCTCACCTCTCTGAGTTTCTTCTTTCTACAGTTATATAGTCTCTCCCTGCTTCAGCAGATCTCTGCTGCCTTCACACAGATTATTTCTGCGTTTTGTCTGGTGCTTATAGTTTTTACAGACAGAAACACTGATCTTCAACCAGCCACTGTATTTCACTTAGAGATGAAACCAGTTCATATATTTTTATTTATATTTGATTATTGTAATCTATTTAAATTTTTTAACTAAATCCTCATTAACAATAGCTCTTAATACTCTAAATCAAAGGGTATTAAAAACAATGTTCAAAGATTACTTCCACAGTCAGAGAAACTCCTTAGACATAAACAAACACTTCAGGGGATGGAGTTACTGGGATTGAAGGCTGGGGAACATAGTCTCAGGGGACAGCTAGATCAATTGGCATAACATAGCTCATAAAGTCAATGTTCTACATACTACTTTGGTGAGTAGAGTCTGGGGCCTTAAAAACTTGTGAGCAGCCATCTTAGACACAACTATTGGCCTCTTCCCGTCCAGAGCAAAGGAGAGTGGAAAAAAAACCAAAGACTTAAGGATGCACCACATGAACCACAGTCTCCAATAGCTTGAGACCAGAAGAATAAATGGTGTCCAGCTACCACTTCAGACTGCTCTGACCAAGATCACAACAGAGGGTCCTGGACAGAGTGGGAGATAATTATAGAACAAAATCCAAATTCATAAAGAAGACCAGATGTACTGGTCTGATGGAGACTCAAAAGACCCTCTGAGACTGTGGCCCTTAGCCACCCTTCTAACTTGGATCTAAAGCTAGTCCCAGAGATTACTTTTCAGCCAAATAACAGACAAGCCTATAAAATAAACAATAAAACTTGTGAGGAAAGTGCTTCTTGGAACAATCAACCATATGAGAGCAAAAGCGCAACACTCACCCAAAAGCAAAGATAAGAAGGAAGGAAGAGGCACAGAAACTGGACAAATGGAAATGGGGAACTGAGAGTGGAAATGGAGAGAGTGCTGACACACTACAGGGATTAGAATTAATGTCACTGAACACTTTGTTTAAAAATTATTGAATCAAAAACTAAAAAACAAACAAAGATCACTTCTACTACCACCTATCGAAAGTATACACTTTATCCAAAATGAGAGTTAAAAAAGCCTTTCAATGTGAGCCGTATGTTTAGGAAAATCATATCAAAATTAAGACATATAGTTTCCAACACAGGTTCTATTTTAATTCTATGTTAATAGTGCTTGGGTCATTTAAATGGTAGTATGGTAGTGTGGATCATGACAAATTATAGATAACATTGCAAAGAATGGGAATTCCAGAACACTTAACTGTGCTCATGAGGAACCTGTACATAGACCAAGAGGCAGTCATTCTAACAGAAAGGAGATACCATGTGGTTTAAAGTCAGAAAAGATGTGTGTCAGGGTTGTGTTCTTTCAACATACTTATTCAGTCTGCATGCTGAGAAATAATCTGAGAAGCTGGATTATATGAAGAAGAACAACGAAGCATCAGAATTGGAAGAAGATGCGTTAACAACCTGCGATTTGCAGATGACACAATCTTGCTTGCAGAAAGTGAAGAGGACTTGAAGCACTTACTGATGAAGATCAAAGACTACAGCCTTCAATATGGATTATACCTCAACATTAAAAAAAAAAAAAAAAAAAAAAAACTCCTCACAACTGGACCAGTAAGCAATATCATGATAAACAGAGAAAAGATTGAAGTTGTCAAAGATTTCATTTCACTTGGATCTTCAATCAACACCCATGGAAGCAGCAGTCAAGAAATCAAAGGATGTATTGCCTTTGGGCAAATCTGCTGCAAAAGACCTCTTTAAAGTGTTGAAAAGCAAAGATGTCACCTTCAGGACTAAGGTGTGCCTGATCCAAGCCATGGTGTTTTCAATCGCCTCATATGCATCTCAAAGCTGGATGACGAATAAGGAAGACTGGAGAAGAACTGAGGTCTTTGAACTGTGCTGTTGGAGAAGAATATTGAATATACCATGGACTGCCAAAAGAACCAACAAATCTATCTTGGAAGAAGTAGGACCAGAATGTTCCTTAGAAGCAAGGATGGTGATACTACATCTCACATTCTTTGGAAGTGTGGTCAGGAGGGATCAGTCCCTGGAGAAGGACATCATGCTTGGTAAATTAGAGGGTCAGCGAAAAAGAGGAAGACCCTGAGCAAGATGGACTGACACAGTGGCTGCAACAATGGGCTGAAGCATAACGGCAACTGTGAGGATTGTGCAGGACTGGGCAGTGTTTCCTTCTGTTGTATGTAGGGTTGCTATGAGTTAGAACCATCTTGACAGCACCTAACAATAACAACAACAAATGTCACACCTTGACTATTAAAGAAAGGGATCAGTATGGCATGATATAATAGTGTGAATAGATTTCCAAATTTTGCATCTGAAATAAAATCGGCATTGTATTTCAGAACATGCAGTTAATTGAGGATAATATTTCCTAACACGAGTTTTTTAATGACATTTAAATACTATTTAAGTTTATAATATTTAAGTGGACGTGTTCTTATTTGCGTATATAATTAAAAGAAACAGTGTTGATAATCAGTTTAAATTACAGCATAGAATAATTGGACAGTAAATTATATAAGCAGTATTCCTTGAAATCTCCATGACAATGTAAATTGAAATGAATACCAATGCCTGCTTAAGTTTCTTCAAAATATTAACTATAAACAAGAAGTAAATACAAAATTATTTATATAGGAAAAGAGAAAATTATGCTTGTGGCAAAAAAAAAAAAATAGTAATGTTTGAGGGATAAATTATCTAGATAATCTCTTGCAGAAGTTCTTTATATGTTATATTAAGTTCCTGTCTTCTCTTCTTTGGTGAAGAATAAAGGAAAGTCTGTATGCAGCACCCTGTGGAACTTCCATGAATATACTGGGAGCCAGCAAAAACTGATGTTGAAACACTTGTACAAACAAAAAGACATAATGACTTTTTGTTTACTGTTTCCTCATGTTATCTTAACTTCTTTATGGGAAAATTGATTTCTCTCTTTATGTAATTTTTTTAAGAAGGTCTTTTCTTTTCCTTGCATTGGTAAATATGCATTAAAATTATATTTAGCAGAAGTGCTGGATTATCACATTTATCTTGTACTCAGCTACTGCAGAAAAATTAGACCTGTAACCAAATCAATTAGATTAGATCTGATTTTATTTTTAAAATAACAAGCTAATTTGGAGGGAGAAGACCCTAATCTCTGCCTTATATTCACTTTAACCACAGTAAAAAATGACAATGTAAACTGCAGTTTAGCATGACTATCTACATTCACTAATGTGGAGTGATTGTAAAGTTCAGTCAAGTTGTGAGAGTCAAAGAAAATTGCTATAAAATTTATCTTAGATTAATTGCAGAATAGCCATCTGCATTTGTATCTTTCTTCTTTAAAATTTCCAAAGACGAAAACAAAACTTTCATAATGCATTTCTTTACACAAGCATGGCATATTAGATTTCACAGATTTTGCTTCAGTTTTTCATCCTACTTGGTGAAAAAATCAAGTCATTTTCCCTTTTAAGTATTATCTCCTCTCCTCCCTCCCCATAGGATATTTGGTAATGCCTAAAATCTTAAGGCACAGGTGTTGAGAAGATACTAGAAGGTAGGAAAAAGTGAAAAGAACCAGTTACGAGACTTCATTAGAGTATTAGCCAATGACCTCTGTTTAGGTGATTGGAGATGTTAGCTGTTAAAAGCATGCTAGAAATACCATTATAACAGGGCTTTACTTCTATCATATTTTAGTTTATAACTTCATGCAGATCATTTATCTTCAGTAAGCCTTTATTAGATTATCATTTATAATATCAAAATAATATCAAGTCTCTGTCCTAGCACACATCCAGATGTATGATGTATTTGAAAATTATTTATAAAGCTTGATATTATAAAATAGATGAAATTATATGTTATCTGGCAAGTATGCCCAACGTTCACTATAGTCTTCATAATTACTGTCATACTCTAAGTGAAGAGAATTTTTTTTTCTTCTTCAAGATACTAGGAAATTATTCTTGAGCACTAAACACTGACATCTGGAAATGATGATCATTTTGCATTATTTCAGTCTAGAATGACAAAGTTCTTCAAATATATGACCTTATAAAGGCTTATTTGTTCTTCCTTGCTGGTATTATACTGATTTATGCCTCCTTCTCTATACTATTTAGTTACTTCCTCATGGAATACTTTCTCCACTCTCCATTCCCAGGTAATTGATTTCAAATAATTCTCATATATTGCTAAGTCTTCGTTTAAGAAGACTTCAAATACTAATTGTATTATAATATTTTACAATTATATTCTCCTATTTATTTTAATATCCAAACCCATTGCCTTTGAGTTGATTCAGACTCGTACTGACCCTCAAGGACAGAGTAGAACTGCCCCCTCGGGTTTTCAAGGCTGTAATTTTTACCAAACTGCCAACCTTTAGGTTAGCAGCCAAGCTGTTTAACCACTGTGTCATTCATCTATCAGTTTGTCATACTGTGGTGGCTTGTGTGTTGCTATGATGCTGGAAGCAATGCCACAGGTATTTAAAATACCAGCAGGGTCACCTGTGGTGGACAGGTTTCAGCACTGTTTCCAGACAAAGACAAACTAGGAAGAAGGACATAGCAATCTACTTAAAAAAAATTGGCCAGTGAAAACCTTAGGACAAGCAGCAGAATACTGTCTGATATAGTGCCAAAAGGTGAGCCTCTCAGGCTGGAAGGCACTCAAAATATGACTGGAGAAGAGCTACCTCCTTCCTCTAAGTAGAGTCGACCTTAATGACAAGGATGGAGTCAAGCTTTCGGGACCTTCATTTGATGATGTGGCACAATTCAAAATGAGAAAATACAGCCGTAAATATCCATTAATAATCAGAACATGGACTGTACGAAGTATGAATCTAGGAAAATTGGAAATCATCAAAAATGAAATGGAATGCATAAACATTGATATCCTAGGCATTAGTGAGCTGAAATGGACTGGTATTGGCGATTTTGAATTGGACAGTCATATGGTCTACTATGATGGGAATGACAAATTGGAGAGGAATGCCATCGGATTCATGATCAAAAAAGAACATTTCAAGACCTATCCTGAAGTACAATGCTGTCAGCGATAGGCTAATATCCATATGCGTACAGGAAGACCATTTAATACAACTATTATTCAAATTTACACACCAACCACTAATGCTAAAGATGAAGAAATTGAAGTTTTTTACCAACTTTTGCAGTCTGAAATTGATCAAACATACAATCAAGATACATTGATAATTCCTGGTGATTGGAATGTGACAGTTATAAACAAAGTAGTTGGAAAATATTGCTTTGGTGATAGAAAGGATGCCACTGATTGCATGATAGAATTTTGCAAGACAAATGAACTATTCATTGGAAATAAAGTCGACTCTATATACCCGAAGGTTCCGCATCCATGGATTCAAATAACTGTGGATCGAAAATATTTGGAAAAAAAGAAATTTCCAAAAACCAAAACTTGAATGTTCTGCACACTGAGCCCTACGCTGAATCCATGCAAATGAAGTAATGTGTAGACTTACCCTGCTGTAGCCTCCCGCCATTTCACAGATCCTTAGTCTCTCTCCAGAACTCATTGTTTGAGTATTCTTTGTCTCATATGTCATTTGTTTTCTACTTGTGTTGTGTGCACCCTTTGTTTTTGTGAAAAAAATGGCTCCTAAACAACAACTAAGTGGTCAAAGCAATCTCTCAAAGGCTAAGTGTGAGGGGGTTGAGGAGAGCTAGATGAAGTTGTTTCCAGTTAGTAAGGGATGGCTGGCTAGCTATGTAAAGCACTGCAGCCTGAAGAACTTCAAGATCAGGGGAGAATCGGCTTCAGCTGATGCCCAGGCAGCATCAGCTTTCCCAGAAGAGCTCAAGAAAATGATAGAAGAGAGAGGCTACTACCTTCCAAGGTAGATCTTCAAATGTGATGAAATAACAATTTACATAGTATTTACATTGTATTAGGTATTATAAGTAATCTAGACATGACTTAGAAAACCTGGTGGTGTAGTGGTTAAGAGCTAAGGCTGCTAACCAAAAGGTCGGCAGCTGGAATCTACCAGGAATTCCTTGGAAACCTTATGGGGCAGCTCTACTCTGTCCTACAGGGTCACTATGAGTCAGATTGACTGGATGGCAGCAGGTTTCAAAGGGTTTAGAGATGATTTAAAGTATATGAGAAGATGTTCATAGGTTATATGCAAATACCATGAGATTTTATATAAGGTACTTCAGCATCCCCAAATTTTAGTATCCATGGAGCATCCTGGAACCAATCCTATGTAGGTACCAAGGAAAAACTGTACCTTATTTCAACAACATAAATGGTGAATATACACGTGGACCTTACCAGATGGAATACAAAGGAATCAAATCCACTACATCTGTGGAAAGAAATGATGCAGAAGCTCAGTTTCATCAGTCAGAACTAGGCCGGGGCTAACTCTGGAACAGAAAATCATTTGCTTATATACAAGTTCAAGTTGAAGCTGAATAAAATTAAAACAAGTCCACAGAACCAAAGTATGACCTTGAGTACTTCCCATCTGAATTTAGAGACAATCTCAAGAATAGATTTGACACATTGAACACTAATGACCAAAGACCAGACAAGTTGTGCGGTAACATCAAGAACATCGTACATGAAGAGTACAAAAGGTCATTAAAAACACAGAAAAAAAAAAAAGCCAAAATAGATGTCAGAAAAGACTCTGAATTTTGCTCTTGAATGTAGAGTAGCTAAAGTGAGTGGAAGAAAAAATGAAGTAAAAGCTGAACAGAAGATAACAAAGGGTGTCTTGAGAAGACAAAGTATTGTAATGAAATGTGCAAAAACCTGGAGTTAGAAAACCAAAAGGGAAAAACATGGTTGGCATTTTTCAAGCTGAAAGAACTGAAGAAAAAATTCAAGCCACAAGTTACAATATTGAAGGATTCTCAGCTAAACGTTTAACCACTGCACTACCAGGGCTTCATAGGATTCTACAGGCAAAATATTGAAAGATGTAGGAAACATCAAAAGCAGATGGAAGGAATACACAAAGTCATGGTACCAAAAAGAATTGGTTGACGTTCAACCATTTAAGGAGGTAGCATATGATCAAGAACCAATGGTACTGAAAGAAGAAGTCCAAGGTTCACTGAAGGCTTTGATGATAAAGCAAAGCTACAGGAATAGACAGAATACCAACTGAGAAGATTCAGCAAATGGTTGCAGGACTTGAGGTGCTCACTCGTCTATGCCAAGAAATTTGGAAAACAAATACCTGGCCAACCAACTGGAAGAGATCCATGTTGTGCCCATTCCAAAGAACGGTAATGCAACAGAATGCAACAATATCATTTATATCACACACAAGTAAAATTTTGCTGAAGATAATTCAAAAACAGTTGCAGCAGTACATCAACAGGGAACTGCCAGAAGAGGACATGGAAAGAAGATATCATTGCTGAGGTCAGCTGGATCTCCGCTGAAAGCAGAGAATACCGGAAATATAATTGTCCATGGTTTATTGACTGTGCAAAGGCATTTGATTGTATGGAGCTTAACAAATTATATATAACATTGGGAAGAATGGGAATTCCAGAACACTTAATTGTGTTCATGAAGAAACTGTACATAGAGCAAAAGGCAGTTGTTTGAATAGAGCAAGGGGTTACTGCATGGTTTAAAATCTTGAAAGGTGTGCTTCATGGTTGTATCCTTTCACCAAACTTATTCAATGTGTATACTGAGCAAATAATTCTAGAAGCTGGACTATATGAAGAAGAATGGGTCATCAGGATGGGAAGAAGACTCATTAACAACTTGTGATATGCAGATGACAGAACCTTGCTTGCTGAAAGTGAAGAGGACTTGAAGCACTTACTGATGAAGGTCAAAAACTACAGCCTTCAGTATGGATTACTGCTCAATATAAAGAATGCAAAAATTCTCACAACTGGACCAATAAGGCACATCATGATAAATGGAGAAAAGATTGAAGTCAAAGATTTCATTCTACTGGGATCCACAATCAGCGCCCATGGAAGCAGCAATCAAGAAACTAAAGGACGTATTTCATGAGGCAAATCTGCTGCACAATACTTTTTTAGAATGTTGAAAACCAAAGATGTCACTTTAAGGACTAAGGTGTGCTTGACTCAAGCCATGGTGTTTTCAATTGCCTCATATGTCTGCGAAAGCTGGGCAATGAATAAGGAAGACCAAAGAATAATTGATGCCTTTGAACTATGATGTTGGCGAAGAATACTGAATATACCATGAACTGCCAGAAGAATGAACATATCTGTCTTGGAAGAAGTACAGCTAGAATGCTCATTAGAAGCAAGGATGGTGAGACTTCGTCTCACATACTTTGGACATGTTTTCAGGAAGGACCAGTCCCTGGAGAAACACATCATGCTTGGTAGAGTATAGGGTCAGGAGAAAAGAGGAAGATCAGTGAGGTGGATTGACACAGTGGCTGCAACAATGGGCTCAAGCATAACAAACTATTGTGAAGATGGTGCAGGACCAGGCAGTGTTTTGTTCTGTTGTATGTAGGGTCACTGTGAGTTGAAACCAACTCAACAACACCTAACAACTTCAACAACCTCTATTTTAATGCCTCCAACTCTTTAAAATAGTAGTTTTTGTTCACCAACAACCTAGAACACCAGGTGAGTATTTGGGAAATTTGTTGAACTTGATTGTTGTCCTAATTATCTATTAACCAGTTACTGTCAAGTCAGTGCCCGCTCATGGTAATCCCATATGTGTCACAGTAGAACTGTGCTCTATAGAGTTTCCAGTGGCTAGTTTTTCAGAAACAGACTGCCAGGCCTTTCTTCTGTGGTATTTCTGGGTGTCTCCAAACTTCCAAACTCTCAGTTAATGGCTGAGTACTTTAAAACCTTTGCTCCACCCAATGAATATCCAGTAAATTATAGAACTTCTTTACTAACCTAACCAAGATACATTTCAAGGTCATTTGGGTTATGATGATTTTGTTTTTCCTCTTCAGATTTCTGTCTTGAATGGTCTGTAAAATATAATGTGTGTGTGTGTGTGTGTGTGTGTAGTGTTGAGTGGAGAGAAAAATTTCTGAGGTAATTTGGTGACATAGACAAGGTTTTGATCAGAGGTTATATTACTGAAAATTTTAACCACCTTTTCCTTCTCATTATATAGCAGCAAAGTCTTGTGTAAATAGACCACTTAAGGTTTAGAATCTCATTAAAAATCTTCCATACTGGGCAAAGAAGAAGAATCGTTGATTTGATTTTGTTTTAAATTTAGCTTTTAAAGTTTTACAGAGTTTTTCAACCTTTGACTACAGGGAAATGTATAGCTCTGATAATTACTGTGCTAACTTTTCTCACATCAGAAAGATGTAAACTATATTTATTGACATTAAAAAAGTTACTCTTTTGACATCATTATTTGCTAATGAGCTTGGTTTAGAATGTTCGCAAGCTTATGTGACAGGATGACATTTTATTATATGAATAAGATCAGCCGTGTTACTTAGTCTATGAGAGAAAAAATATTCTTGAAAGATGAAGCTATTAAACACACTTAACTCAAAGCCTGCTGTAAAATCAAGAAATGGCATCTCAAATTCATGTAACTGCTCTAACCTGTAAAGTGGAGGGTCAGCAATTATGAGACAATGTCAAGACATAGATTGAGGATGGGGATCACCCATGTGAAAGGTTCTGTGTGAGCAATATTTTAATGGTATAATGGCTAGAATTTTAGAGAGAGGTGAAGGGACTTTCGAGTGGAAGTGGAAAGGCCACTCTGTCTTCCTCTTGGCTCCCTTGCTTCCATCGCCCCTTGTCATTAATGATGTACTGGATGCCTGGATAGCTAAGAACAGAGGCTTTAAGGAATAATTACAAAATACTTACAAAATAATTAGGTGCCTCATATGCCAAACAGAAGGACTTAATTTGGGTCTTTACAAAATGAGGAGATTTGGGATTTTTTAATGGATTTGTGAAATGGCAAAGTTTGTTTAATGACCATAGAATAAATGGAATGGAATACATACATTTAAAAAGTGATATTGCTCAGTGAAAAGAAGCTTTTGGCGTCCTCAACTAAGCAGGCATTCTTTTCTGCCAACTGGATTAATCTCATTATGATCATTTGCATGTTGATTATTTTGAACATGTAAGTGGTATTTTAATTGCTGTAATACAATTTGGAATACAAGAAGAAGGAATGAAACTAACATTTTTCACTGGTGAATCTAGAAAAGCATTATGGAGGAAGTATAACTTGTCCTATAAGATGAGTGATATTTTGAGAGGTGGAATGTTATCTTTTACCTCCCAGTAATTAGAAGAACCCAGTTGCCTTCACTCATGTCTCCCTGCTTTGGAGGGTAGTGAGTACTATGGGAGTGTAGAATATATTCCCGAATATGTTCTCTTTCTCCATTAATTGAGTCAACACATACTTTCTGTGAATTTTTGGGTGTATAATAATCAGAGTCTTTGACCTTAATCATATACAAGTATAGCAAAGCCCAAAATTTGAAGATATGGTACAATAAGCAAAGGGGAAATTAGCTTCTAAGCAGGTATGATTACTTACCTCAGACCAGTTTCCATTCCATCTTCAGTGAATTATGTAAGTTATAATTTGGTTAGGCTGAGATGAGATTCTAGGGGCTACAGAGAGTGTACAAAATAAAGAAATTTTAAAATACTTTTCATTCAAAGTTAATATTTAGTGCATATTTGCTTATATGTATTCAAGGATACTCATTTAATGGCTTGGACTCTAGCAGAGGTAACAATGGTTATTTTTGGATATGGATGAAATGTTCTGAAAAGAGAATGTGAGTTATGATACTGTGTCCTTTTGGAAATATCCCAGATTTTATGGAATACACATGGTCCAGGAGAGCAAGTAAGAATGAAACAATACTGGGAGAATGTTGAAGATTAATTGCATGGAGTATCAAAATACAGATTTCTCAAACTCAGTCATCAAATATTTTGTTCATGTTTTCTTCTCAAAGAGAGCCTTTTTGGTAGGTAGTGATTATAATACAACTAAGTTCAAGTGGAGGTGCAATGGAAGAAGACTAGAAGGAAGTAACAGAAGTTGAGAGATTGTTGATATCCCATGTGAAGTTCAGAATGCTTGATTCCTACAGGAAATATGTCCTAATGTTGGGGGTATTTTTTTCTGACTCTTGAATAGGGGACAGCGAATGAGAAATGAGAAGAAAATGAATTTAGAACCTATTTTATTTATGTAATATTCATGTTTATTCTGCTTAATGTGTGCATTGTGAAGAATATGGGAAGTAAAGGATGAGTCTGAGAAAAAACAAAAATGAAACAAACACCCAGATTTTATCCTAGCCTTACATTTTAAATGGGGTATGTTGAGGGGTTAGAATAACAATCAGTTATGATAGAAATAGAAGGTCCCTGGACGGCACAAATAGTTTGCACTAAGCTGACAATCAAAAGGTTCTCAGTTCGAACCCATCAACAGTGCAGTGGAAGAAAAGACTGGCAATCTGTTTCTTTAAAAATTACAGCCAAGAAAACCCTATGAAGCAGTTCTACTCTGTAACACATAGGGTCAACATGAATTGGAATTGACTCAATGGCACAACAACGTAGAGATAGGTGTGATAAAGGCTTTGATTTTTAATTAGGGGACTTAGTAGAGATAAATTAAAACAAAAGAAAGTAATAATAATAATAAAAAGAAAATGTGCTGATGATCATGCCTCTAATTTTTCAGAAATGAATAAAAATCAGGACACACATTTGGGTAAAGAAGCTATAGATTCTGCTGAAGATAGAGATCATTATTTTTATGATTTTAACAACTTTGGGTTAAATTTTATTTTTCAGAATTCACAGAATCATAGTTAGTGTTCCAATTAGAGAATATAGAGTAATTACTAGTCTTATCCCTGAAAAATGGTATCTTCTATTTTATTTCCATTGGTTATTGCTAATTTTAAATAATATCTTAGCTATTCATATAAAACAAGTGTCAGAGACTATTCTAATATTTTACTTTTACATAAAATATTATTTTCTACTCATAATAACCCTATGAGATAGGTGTTATTTATTTAGTTTTATAATTTACAGATGGTTATGCGGAAATTCAGAACTGTTAAGTGATAGCATTAGTAGATGATGGAACTGTATCTAAATCCAAAGTGACTTCAGAGTCCATGAAATTTCTGTTACCTCTTGTGTGTCAATAATGAACTTTGTCACTATAGAGTATTTCAATTTTACATCACATAAAGTATCACATAGTCTCCATTTCGAACTTACAATATTAAAGATTTGATTTTATGTCATACTTTATGGGATAAGGACAAAGAACATCAAAATTTAAAATATACTGAAGGTTTCAAAAAGTGTCTTCTTTCTAATCTTTTAAAACTATCACTAGATGCATAAATGCAATTAATGTGAAATGATAAAGAAATATTCCTGTATCAAATTTAAACTATCCAAAACTTAAAGCTAACATAAATATTTTAGGTGAGGCATTTAAGAGTTATGGATGACATCTACAAGGCCAAACACATGTAGATAGAGAAAGAGATAGTATTTAAAGGAGTATATGTATCTCTTGTAATCAACACATGTCTGTCAGCTTGTCATACTGTGGTGGCTTGCTTGTTGCTGTGATACTGGAAACTTTGCCACTGGTATTTCAAATACCAGCAGGGTCACCCTTGGTGGACAGGTTTCAGCAGAGCTTCCAGACTAAGACAGACTAGGAGAAAAGATCTGGCAGTCTACGTCTGAAAAGATTGACCAGTGAAAACCTCATGAACAGTAGCAGAACATTGTCTTACGTAGTGCCAGAAGATGAGCCCCTCAGTTTGGAAGGCATTCAAAAGATGACTGGGAAAGAGCTGCCTCCTCAAATTAGAGTCGACCTTAATGAAATGGGGTCAAGCTTTCAGGACCTTCACTTGCTGATATGGCATGACTCAAAATGAGAAGAAACAGCTGCAAACATCCATTAATAATCTGAACATGGAGGAGTAGGAAGGATTAATCTAGGAAAATTGGCAAGTATACATACGGACTTCACCAGACGGAATACACATGAATCAAATCAACTGCATCTGTGGAAAGAGACAATTGAAAAGCTCAATATCATCAGTCAGAACAAGGTGAGAGGCCAACTGTGAAACAGACCATCAATTGCTCATATGCAAGTTCAAGTTGAAGTTGAAGAAAATTAGTACAGGTCCACAAAAGCCAAATACGACCTTGAGTGTATCTCACCTGATGTATCTCAACTGAAGAATAGATTTGACACATTGAACACTAATGATTGAAGACCAGATGAGTTGTGGGATGACATGAAGGACATTGTCATGGATTGAATTGTGTCCCCCAAAAATGTCGGTCGGGTTGCCTGGGTCATGATTCCCAGTATTGTAAGATTGTGTTATCTGATGTGATCTCCTTATGTGTTGTAAATTCTATCACTCTGACGAGGTTATACTGATGAGGTTGATTAGATAGTGTCTTAGATAGATTAGATAGTGTCTTAATGCAATCTCTTTGAGATATAAAAGAAAGAAGTGAGCAGAGACACATGGGAACCTCATACCACCAAGAAAGCAGTGCCGGGAGCAGAACGTGTCCTTTGGACCTGAGGTTCCTATGCAGAGAAGCTCCCAGACCAAAGGAAGACTGATGACTTGGGCTTTACTCCAGAGCCGACAGAGAAAGCGTTCCCCTGGAGCTGATGCCCTGAATTTGGACGTGTAACCTACTGGACTGTGAGAGAATAAATTTCTTCTTGTTAAAAGCCATCCACCTGTGGTATTTCTGTTGGAGCAGCACCAGATGACTGAGACAGAATTTGCAGCACCAGTTGACTGAGACAGACATCATACATGAAGGAAGCAAGAGGTCATTAAAAAGCCAGGAAAGAAAGAAAAGACTCAAAATGGATGTGAGAAGAGACTCTGAAAGTTGCTCTTGAATGTGGAGTAGCTAAAGCAAAAGGAAGAAATGACGAAGTAAATGCTGAACAAAAGATTTCAAAGGGTAGCTTGAGAAGACAAAGGAAAGTATTATAATGAAATGCGCAAGGACCTGGAGATAGAGAACCAACAGTAAAGAACATGTTTATCACTTCTCAAGTTGAAAGAACTGAAGAAAAAATTCAAGCCTCGAGTTGCAATATGGAAGTAATCTAAGGGGAAAATATTAAGCGCCACAGGAGGCATCAAAGGAAGATCGAAGGAATACACAGAGTCACTGTACCAAAAAAAAATTGGTTGACTTTCAACCATTTCAGGAGGTAGCCTAAGACTGAGAACTGAAGGTAATTAAGGAAGAGATCCAAGCTGCACTGAAGGCATTGACTAAAAACAAGGCTCCAGGAACTGATGGAATACCAATTGAGATATTTAAAAAAAAAGGATGCAGCACTGGAAGTGCTCACTCATTCATGCCGCTACCTGGCCAACTGACTGGAAAAGACTCATATTTGTACCCATTCCAAAGAAAAGTGATAAAACAGAATGCAAAAATTATCCAATAATATCTTTAATGTCACACACAAGTAAAATTTTGCTGAAGTTCATTGAAAAGTGGTTGCAGCAGTACATCAACAGGGAACTGCCAGAAATTCAAGTTGGATTTAGAAGAGGACACGGAAAAATGGATATCATCACTGATGTCCGATGGATCCTGGCTGAAAGCAGAGAATACAGAAAGATGTTTACTTGTGTTTTATTGACTATGCAAAAGCATTTGACTCTGTGGATCATAACAAACTATGAACAACATTAGGAAGAATGTGAAGTCCAAAACGCTTATTGGGTTCATGAAGAACCTGTACATAGACTAAAAGGCAGTCATTTAAACAGAACCAGGGCATACTGCATGGCTTAAAGTCAAGAAAGTTGTGTGTCAGGGTTGTATACTTTTATCATACTCATTCAGTCTGTATGCTGAGTATATAATCCAAGAAGCTGGACTATATGAAGAACGCAGCATCAGGATTGGAGGAAGACTCATTAACAGCCTGCTTTATGCAGATGACAGAACCTTGCTTGCTGAAAGTTAAGAGGACTTGAAGCACTTACTGATGAAGATCAAAGACCACAGCCTTCAGTATGGATTTACACTTCAACCTAAAGAAAACAAAAATTCTCACAACTGGACCAATAAGCAACATCATGAAAAACAGAGAAAAGATTGAAGTTGTAAAGGATTTCATCTTGCTTTTATCCATAATCAACACCTATGGAAGCAGCAGTCACAAAATCAAAGGACATATTGTATTGGGCAAATCTGTTGCAAAATACCTCTTTAAAGTGTTAAAGAGCAAAGATGTCACTTTGAGAACTCAGGTGTGCCTGACCCAAGCCATGATATTTTCAGTTGCTTAATATGCATGTGAACCCTGGACAGTGAATAAGGAAGACCAAAGAAGAATTTACATCTTTGAATTATGGTGTTGGTGAAAAATATTGAATATATGATGGAATGCCAGAAGAACGAACAAATCTGTCTTGGAAGAAGTACAGCCAGAATGTTCACATAGTTTGAACATGTTTTCAGGAGGGACCAGTCCCTGGAGAAGGACATCATGCTTTGTAAAGTAGAGGATCAGTGAAAAAGAAAAAGACCCTCAATGAGATGGATTGATGCAGTGGCTGCAACAATGGGCTCAAGCATAGCAACGATTGTGAGGATGGCACAGGCCCGGACAGTGTTTTGTTCTGTTGTACACAGGGCTGCAATGAGTTGGCACCAATTTGAAGGCACCTAACAACAACAACAGCTCTTCTAAATCAAGTAATTAAAGGCAAATATCAGTTCAACAGCATGTAGACTTTTAGTGATAAAAGTGTTTTTGGTAAATATATCTGATTATATTATTTCAAATATCAAAAGTGCTGTAAATAGAATAGAGATCTTGAGTTATGGCCTTGTAGTAAACTGCTCAGTTTAAATTCAGTGCTCTTCTTTCAAATGGATACATTTTCAGCAGTGTGACCAGATTACCAAGAATATCTAATTTTGTATTACTGTCACCCCTTTGGCTGTAATGTTGTCATGGGTCATTGAAGTTTCTCCCATTGCATGCAGTGCAATGAGGTCATCAACCTGTTTATAGTATTTGAGCTAAATAAACAATCATGTTAGTTCTTTATGGGTAGTTTTATATGTCCTTTCCCAAATTCCAACAATTTAAAGTGAAAAATTTGCAGCCAACTCAGTGATAGATTTTGTAATCATATTTTTACCCAAATAATGTGTGCCTTCTACATTTGTTTGCCAACTGCACCCTCCCCTGGTGAGGTATTTTCATAAGCTCTGCTATGCCAATTTTTTCTTTTTAATGTTACTGTAAACTTACTTCTTGAGAGGGAAGTGAAACATTTATGTGCAGATAAATGAAAAAGCATATTTTAAAACAATTGATTATTAATACTTGACTGAGGCCTAAGTCAAAAGTGTCTGCAGGAAATGTTTATTGGTAGTTTTTTTTTTTTTTTTTCATTCTCTGTTGATAATGTAAATCTCTTAGAATAATAGCACATGATAATAATGCATGTTTTAAAAATATTATTATCAAGTCAAATAATTTTTCTGATTACTATATCTACTTTAAGTCGGATGTTGTTGTTGTTAGTTCCTGTCGAGATGATTTTGACTCCTGGTGACCCCATGTGCAGAGAGTAGAACTGTCCATAGGCTCTGACCTTTTAAAAGAAGATCACCAGGCCTTTCTTCCAAGACGTCTCTGAGTGGGTTTGAGCCCCAGCCGTTTGGCTACTAGTCTAGCACTTAACTGTTTGCTCCACCCAGGAACTCCAAACAAGTTGGATATTACAGTATATTAAAAATGACTTTTTAAATGTAAAAAAAAAACCAAAAACATTGCCGTTGAGTTGATTCCGCCATTGCCATGGAGTTGATTCCGACTCATAGCGACCCTATAGGACAGAGTAGAACTGCCCCATAGGGTTTCCAAGGAGTGCCTGGTGGATTATTGAATATCTTGTTTATAAGTAAATTTATAAATAAGTTTACTCGTTATATTCATGTGGTCCTGCAGACTAGACTTTTATACTCATACTATGAAAACATATTTTTTTCCACTTTATGCTTGAAAGTGTTCTCAGTGACAAACTGGCTATGAATCATTAATCTTGTGAGATCAGTTGTCTGGGCTATAGGTTTCTCTCTTTAAAATCAAGTTGCTGGACTAATTAATGTCTACTACCTTTCACATCTACAAAAATGCTATGCTCAAGACAAGGTGGTAATTGTTCTTCTTTACGTGTGAATTTAGCATTGTGTGGTGATAAATATTGTCTCTTAGCAGAGGGCTACAAATCCAGAAGTAAGATAAACAACAGATGGATATAAAACGAGCAAACCACCATCAAGGAAAGAATAATCTTTGAGGGTAACAGGAATCTAATGCATTCCTTGAGGGCTTTGACTTATTTATCTATTTTCAAAGCTTAGCATGATAGCAAATATATAACAAGAGTTCAGTGACTGCTTGTTGAATAGAGATATTTTTGCTACGTGAAACATTCAGTAATAGTCTTTCTAGAATTTTCATCTCCAATATTTATCCTGAATTCAGTATTGCTCCTTAATTTTTAATCAATTAACAAATTCACCTAACATCAGATGTTAAATGTTACTAAAGGGTTATAAAACATAGGTGTGTTTTAATCAACCACATCCTACTTTACAGTCCTGCTTCTCTGAGGCAATCACTTTACTTCCCAACCCTATTTCTTTAAGACAATCACTCTAACCTCCTTTCTCTTTCTCTTTTGGTACCCATCACATTTTTCTAAATGTACGCTTTGTGACCACTTTATAATTTATTAATTTTTTACCATAATCCAAGAAATTAGTATCATAGTAAATGAACGTTTAACTCTTTAATTTTCTCACTCCTCTTCGTCCCCTTTTTATTATTGTTGGGTGCTGTTGAGTTGATTATAATTCACAGTGATTCTATATGATGGAGTAGAACTGCCCCATAGGGTTTCGTAGGTTGTAATCTTTATGTGAGCAGATCATCAGGTCTTTTCTCCAGAGGAACTGCTGGCGAGTTCAAACCAAAGACCTTTCAGTTAGCAGCCCAGCGCTTACCTATTGCACCACCAGGGCTCCTTCTTCCTCTCCTTATTCCAACAATATCATTATATTAAAAAACAAAACAACATCAACAAAAACAAAAAAGTTGCCATCAAGTTGGTTCTGACTCATGGTGACCCCATGTGTTGCAGAGTTGAACTGTTTTCAGTAGGATTTTCAAGAAGTAAGCTTTTGGGAACAGATCACCAGGCCTTTCTTCTGAGGCACCTCTGGGTAGGATCAAACCGACAACCTCTGGTTACTAGTCAAGTGTTTAAGTATTTGTGCCACCCAGGTACTCCTATTATTATATTAGTTTTTGATTAAACCGCTAGTCGATGATTACATTATTGTGACTGTAAATATTGTTCAAAGCTGGTCCAGGAAGTTTCCTTTTTTTTAAAGACAAGATTATTGAGGTATAATTAATTTATAGACAGTAAAGTTCGTCCTTTTTAGGTGTCTCAGTTGATAAGTTAAAGTTTCCTTTCTTATGCAACTTTTTTCTTTTAAATTTTCTTGGCACTAATAATATCCTCTTTTTGTAGTTATTTTATTATGTTCCTATTTTTAAATGTCTTCAAATCCTCCAACAGATATATTAAACATTTTCTGACAGGTTTACTAAGTGTTCCAAAGGGCTAGATATTCCATTAGTTCCATTTCTTTTCATAAAGATCTAACTCCCGGTCTAGTTTCTTTCCAGTTCAGTGATAAAAATGAGAAGTCACATAAAGACTTCCCTTTCCTCTCATCTCCAACAGTTTTGCTTTTCCATTACCTGAATTCCCTGTCTTCTCTTGCTGTTTTGTCCCTCAGGGCTCTTCCTCTAGAAGTTTCCTTAAAGAGACTACAGGGAAGGTAAGGTTTTCGGATTCTGTATGTCAAAAGAGCTATCACGTGTCTTAGGCTGGGTTCTCTAGAGAAGCAAAACCAGTAAAGTGTATAAATATATATATATAGAGAGATTATATCAAGGAAACAGCTCACATGATTGTAGAGGCTAGAACGTCCCAAGTCTGTGGATCAGGGTAGAGGCCTCTCCCAAGTCACACAGCTGCAGAAGTTGGCAAGCCCAAGATCGGAAGGTCAGAGAGCAGGGCTGCCACTCACAGGCTGTGCAGATCGACAAATCCCAGGTTTGGCAGATAAGCTGATAGCTCAAGTCCCAAGAACGGGAGATGAGATAACAGGAAGCAGCCGCAGGATCCAGAGAGAGCAAAAAGCCAGAACGTCTGCTTATATACAGATGCGGGCCACACCCACAAGGAGACTCCCTTTCATCTGATTGGCTATTCACAGTATATTCAACCATGGGAGTGATTACATTAAAACATGGAGAATCATGGCTCAGCCAAGTTGACACACAATCTTAACCATCACAGTCCACCCCTTGTCAACTTGGCACATGTACATATCTCCTTTAACCGCACATAATCTCTGAATAAAGACAATGAGAAAGTCATACTTGCGCCTAACATGATACAACTAACATGTGTACAGTCGAAAATACACAAGCCCCATTTACAGCTTATATTTTATAAGTGAAGGAAACAAAAATATTTGATGCACATATACAAAGTACAAATACTTATAACAATTACAGTCCCCATTTCTGCAACTGGTCATGTGGCTGTAACTGGAATTTAGAATTACCTTCTTCCACCACCGATACTGTGTTTCCTTTGCCCTCAGCAAGCACCTCGGCTGGTCGTGCTTCTTTGCCTGGTCGGGTGACCCAAACCTTCATTCCTGAAGGATATGTGTCATTAGTAGTCATGTCAGAATTAGGTTGCTGTAGTTTTCCATTGACTTTAATCACAGGGCATGGTAGTACTAAGAGACGCCTCAAGGAATCTCCTGCATTCCAGACACACTCTTCTTTACCTCCATTAATATCGGTCTGATTTCCTCTTGGTAATCAGAATCAATCACACCAGTCAGTATGGTAACTCCTTTCTTTGCCTGTTGATCCAGAGGCATAAGGAGCACAAAGTGGCCAGGTGGCATTCTTAAATTCCAGTTCAATGGAATCAGGGATGTGTCTCCAGGTGGGAGCATTCCTCCCTTTGGAACTAAGACCTCTAGGCCAACAGAGCAAAAGGTCAAGGGGACAGGAAGCAAAAATCTTGCAAGTGGATCACTAGGGGTAATAGTGAGTGGTGCCACTCCCATTTCCACCCCTTGATTCCTGGACCCATGAATCCTGGCTATGGGAGAAACAGCACCATATATTGGACTCTGGTTTAATAGCATATACAGCCTCCTGGAGAACATTGCCCCAACCCTGCAAGGTACTGCCACCTAGCTGGTGCCGTAATTGTGTCTTTAGAAGACCATTCCATCGTTCTATCAAGCCAGCTGCTACAGGATGATGGGGAACATGGTAAGGCCAGTGAATTCCATGAGCATGGGCCCACTGCCACACTTCATTTTCTGTGAAGTGAGTCCCTTGATCTGAGGCAATGCTGTGTGGGATAAGGCATTCTGTAAGTCCACAGATGGTAGTTTTGGCAGAAGCATTGAGTGTGGGGAAGGCAAATCCATATCCAGAGTAAGTGTCTATTCCAGTAAGGATGAAACGCTGCCCTTTCCATGATGGAAGTGGTCCAATGTAATCAACTTGCCACCAGGTTGCTGGATGATCACCTTGAGGGATGGTGCTGTATTGGGGACTTGGTGTTGGTCTCTGCTGCTGGCAGATTAGGCACTCATCAGAGGCTGTGGCCATGTCAGCCTTGGTGAGTGGAAGTCCATGCTGCTGAGCCCATGCATAACCTCCATCCCTGCCACCATGGTCACTTTGTTCATGAGCCCATTGAGCAAGGGCAGGAGTAGTTGGGGAAAGAGGATGAGTGGTTTCCACAGAACACGTCATCCTATCCACTTGATTGTTAAAATCATACTCTGCTGAGGTCACCCTTTGGTGAGCATTCACATGAGACACAAATATCTTCACTTCTTTAGCCCATTCGGAGAGGTCTATCCGCATACCTCTTCCCCATAAATCCTTGTCTCCAATTTTCCAAGCATGTTCCTTCCAAGTCCCTGACCATCCAGCCAAACCATTAGCCACAGCCCATGAATCAGTATATAATCGCACATCTGGCCATTTCTCTTTCCAAACAAAGTGAACAACCAGGTACACTGCTTGAAGTTCTGCCCATTGAGAGGATTTCCCTTCACCACTGTCCTTCAGGGAGGTCCCAGAAAGGGGCTGTAGTGCTGCTGCAGTCCACTTTCGAGTGGCGCCTGCATATTGCAAAGAACCATCTGTAAACCAGGCAGGAGTTTGCTCTTCCTCAGTCACCTGACCATAAGGAACTCCTCTTGAGGCCATAGGTGCAGACTGGGAGATGGAAGGTAATGTGACAGGAGTGGAGACCACGGGCATTTGGGCCACTTCCTCATGCAACTTACTTGTGCCTT
>NW_004444052.1:6594392-6597259 GCF_000243295.1 Trichechus manatus latirostris
AGGCTGGAGTAGCACACCCAGATGAGGAATATGTTGCCTCCAAAATCCAAAGAGGCCCACTAGGTGTTGTGCCTCCTTTTTAGTTGTGGGACAGGAAGATGTAATAACTTATCTTTCACTTTACACATGCCCCACACCACTGGACCCCTAGAAATTTCACTGAAGTGGAAGGTGCCTGAATTTTTGTGGGATTAATCTCCCACCCTCTAGCACGCAAATGTTTTACCAAGAAGTCCAGAGTCATTGACACTTCTTCCTTATTAGCTCCAATCATCATAATGTTATCAATGTAATGGACCACTGTGATGTCTTGTGGAAGGGAAAGGCCATCAAGTTCCCTGCGGACTAAATTATGACATAGGGCTGGAGAATTAATGTAGCTCTGAGGTAGGCAAGTGAAGTTGTATTGTTGGCCTTGCCAGCTAAGGCAAACTGCTTCTGGTGGTCCTTTGAAACAGGTATGGAGAAAAAGGCATTAGCCAGATCAATAGCTGCATACCAGGTACAAGGAGATGTATTAATTTGCTCAAGCAGTGAAATTACATCTGGAACAGCAGCTGCAATTGGAGTCACCACCTGATTAAGTTTTCGATACTCTACTGTCATTCTCCAAGATCCATCTGTTTTTTACACAGGCCAAATAGACAAGTTGAATGGGGATGTGGTGGGAATCACCTCCCCTGCATTCTTCAAGTCCTTGATGGTGGCAGTAATCTCTGCAATCCCTCCAGGAACGCAGTATTGCTTTTTGTTTACTATTTTCTTAGGTAGGGGCAGTTCTAATGAGTTCCACTTGGCTTTTCCTACCATAATAACCCTTACTCTATTTGTCCAGGATACAATGTGGGGGTTCTGCCAGTTGCTAAGTATATCTATTCCAATTATGTATTCTGGAACTGGGTAAATCACTACAGGATGGGTTCAGGGATGCACTGGACCTACTGTGAGATGGACATTAGACAAGACTCCATTAATAACCTGACCTCCATATGCCCCCACTCTGACTGGTGAGCCACAGTGGAGTTTTGGGTCTCCTGGAATTAGTGTCATCTCAGAGCCAGTATCCAGTAATCCCTGAAAAGTCTGATTATTTTCTTTTCCTCAGTGAACAGTCACTCTCGTAAAAGGCCGTAGATCCCTTTGGGGAAGACTAGGAGAAAGACTAACAGTAAAAATTTTTGGCAGTGTATTGGAGTCCTTCCTCAAGGGGAATCCGGCCTCCCCTCCATTCAAGGGGTTGTGGGTCTTTAAACTTGCTCAAATCTGGGAATTGATTGAGGGACCGTGACTCTCTATTCTGGTGATTCGAGTTAGACTGCTGTTCACTTGACCTAGAATTCATCCGTTTGTATAGATTAAGTAAATATTTAGTAGATTTCCTATCTATTTCACTCCTAGGGACACCATGACTAAGTAGCCAACGCCGTAAGTCCATACGAGTCAGACTATTCAGATTACTGCTTTGACTCCTCTGTCCATTACTGTAACCATGCCCACCTTGTCTTTGTCGATTGAGTGCAGCCACTTGGCCCCTACTACCATGGGGTCCAATCAGCCCTATTGTAGTTAGCTGTCTTAATTCAGTTAGGGCAGTTCCCACTGTCAAATCTGGCTTACATAAAATAGCAATCACAGCAGTCTTCAAGGATGCTGGAGCTCCCTTCACAAATTTGTTCCTCACAGTTGTGGTAAAAGGGGTGTCCTCTGGACACTCCATGTATGGGTCTGTGGGTCTAACTTGATAATTCCACTCTAGCATGCCAATTTCCCTAAGTCTTTGGATATCTTCTTCTATAGTATACCAAGGCAGGTCTGGTTCTTCAACTTGATTTAGTGTCAGCCACCTCATAATCCATGCTTCAGCAACCCAACCAAATAAACTATTAGATCCTTTCCTAACTTCTCTAGCTGAAACATTGAAGGAACAGTCTGTGCTCAGTGGACCCATATCAATAAACTCAGACTGATCCATCTTTATGTTCCTTGCACCATTACCCCACACCCTTAATAGCCATTCCCACACATATTCCCCAGGTTTCTGTTTGTAAATATTAGAAAACTCAAGCAGTTCTTTTGAAGTGTAGCATACCTCCTCCTGGGTCACACTTTGTACTTCACCTTTTGAGGCTCGCTGGGACTTAACCTAGTTATAGGTCTAGAAGCCAGAATTGGTAGTGTGGAATTGTTTTCAGAACATTCAGCATTATGTTGTAAAGCATCTGCCTCAGGCGATACTCCAGGCAATGACTCAGGCAAGTGCTCTTTAGAGGCAGCTGGGCTAGGGCTAATCTCCTCAGATGGGAGTGGAGGGGCTAATGGTTTGTCTGGGCAGGGTGGTTTAGCAGACAAACATGAAGTAATCTCTTCAGATGGGACTGGTTCTGCTGACAGGAGTGATTCAATGGAATTTACAGGCTCTGTGTCCCCAGCTTCCTGATTGTCTTCCCATACGTCCCATCCCAAGTCTCAGGATCCCATCTCTTCCCAATCAATGCCCTTACTTTAACTTCAGACACCTCTCGAGGTTTACAACTGAGCTGGCATTGTAAGTCAGCCACTCTTACAATAAGACTCTGGGTTTGGTTTTCAGCAATTTTGGCTCTGTTACTACAAGAAATAAGCCTTTCTTTCAAAGCACAAGTGGAAGCCTTGAGGTCACGTATGCGGCACTTGAGCCTTGACTCTGAAGCCCTGAGCGCATCTCTTTCCTTCATCAGTTTGTCTAGCGAAAGTAGGACAAACCAACCAGCTTCCTCATACTTCTCATTCTGACAAAGCTGTAGAAAGATGTCACACATGTGTTCACCCTGAGCCTCACCTTTCACCAATACCTGATCTACCGGTGGTGATGTTTTGTGTATTTGTAT
>NW_004444052.1:6597359-6607109 GCF_000243295.1 Trichechus manatus latirostris
ATCAAGGAAATAGCTCATGCAATTGTAGAGGCTAAAACGTCCCAAATCCGTGGATCAGGGTAGAGGCTTCTCCCAAGTCACACAGCAGCAGAAGCCGGCAAGCCCAAGATCGGAAGGTCAGAGAGCAGGGCTCCCACTAACAGGCTGTGCAGATCAACGAATCCCAGGTTCAGCAGATAAACTGGAAGCTCAAGTCCCAAGAACGGGAGATGAGATGACAGGAAGCAGCCGCAGGATCCAGAGAGTGCAAAAAGGCAGAATGTCTGCTTATATACAGATGCAGGCCTCACCCACAAGGAGACACCCTTTCATCTGATTGGCTACTCACAATATATTCAATCATGGGAGTGATTACATTAAAACACGGAGAATCATGGCCCAGCCAAGTTGACACACAATCTTAACCATCACAACATGAATAGACATATGTGCACCCAAGTTCATTGCAGCACTATTCACAATAGCAAAAAGCTGGAAATAACCTAAATGCCCATCAACAGATGAAAGGATAAACAAATTATGGTACATACACACAGTGGAATACTACCCAATGATAAAGAACAATGATGAATCTGCAAAATATCTCACAACATGGATGAATCTGGAGGACATTCTGCTGAGTGAATTAAGTCAGTCACAAAAGGACAAATATTGCATGAGATCACTATTATAAGAACTAAGAAAAAGTTTAAATACAGAAAAAAAACATTGTTTGATGGTTACTAGGTAGGGGAAGGGGTGGGAGGGGAAATCACTGACTAGATATTAGACAAGGATCAACTTCACTGAAGGGAAAGACAACACAAAATACAGGGGAAGTCAGCACAGCTGGACCAAAGCAAAAGCAGTTTCCTGGACACCTCCAAACACTCTGAGGGACAGAGTAGCTGTTGCTTGGGCCTGGGGACCATAGTGTCAAGGGACATCTAGTTCTATTGGCATAATATAGTTTATTAAGAAAATGTTCTACATCCCACTTTGGTGAGTGGCGTCTGCGGTCTTAAAAGCTTTTGAGCGGCCATCTAAGATATATCAATTGGTCCCATTCCACTTGGAGCAAAGGAGAATGAAGAAAACCACAGACACAAGGATAATACCAACCCAAAGGACTAAAGGATCAATGAACTAGACTCCACCAACCTGAGACCAGAAGAACTAGATGGTGCCTGGCTACCAGCAATGACTGCCCTGACAGGGAATACAGCAGAGAGTCCTGGACAGAGCAGGAGAAAAACGTAGAACAGAACTCAAATTCATGTAAAAAGCCCAGAATTAATGGTCTGACAGAGACTGAAGGAACCCCTGAAACTATGGCCCCCTGATGCATTGTTAACCCAGAACTGAAACCATTGCTGAAGCCCACTCTTCAGACAAAGTTTAGATAGCACTATAAAACAAAAAATAATACATGTGAGGAGTGTGCTTTGTAGTTCAATCAGATATAAAAGACCAAATGGGACTCGTCTGTCCAAAAGCAGGATGAGAAGAAGCAGGAAGGGACAGGAACCGGTTGAATGGATACAGGGAACCCAGGGTGGAAAGAGGGAGTGTGCTGTCACATTGTGGGGATTCCAACTTCTGTCACAAAACAATATGTGTATGAATTTTTATATGAAAAATTAGCTTGAGCAGTCTTTCACCTGAAGCACAATAAAAAAAGAAGTCCTGGTGGCACAGTGGTTAAGCACTCAGCTGCTAACCTAAAGGTCAGTGGTTCAAATCCACCAGCCTGCTCTATGGGAGAAAGAGATGACAGTCTGCTTCTGTAAAGATTAGAGCTTTGGAACCCTATGAGGCAGTTCTATCCTGTCCTATAGGGTTGCACTGAGTCAGGATTGACTTGACGGCAAATGAAAGGTATTTCGGAAAATAACTTTTTTCTAAACTTCAACTGAATGTATATTGTCTGGATATAGAATTCAGATCAGAAATCTCTCCCCCTTTGAATTGAAGTCTGAAGTCATCATACGTGTGTGTGTGTGTGTGTGTGTGTGTGTGTGTGTGTGTGTATTTTCCCCCTGACTTTCAGTTTTGATTTTTCTAATCTTATTCCATTCTTGTTCTTGATGCTCTATGGTCTGTTTCCTCCACCCACACGAAGAAGATTATAGGATTTGTCTTTATTTTTGGTGTTCAGAAATGTGAATGATGTGCCTTTGAATTGACCATCCTTTTGTTCTTTGTCCTTGGTAAATAGTGGGGAACTTTCAATCCGAAAAGGCCTGCTTTTCAATTGTGAAATGTTCTTATACTCTGTCTTTGGCTGTGTAGTCTCTGGCTTCCAGTTGTGCAACCTCAATTAAGTAGATGTTGGACATTCTAATATATTCCTTAATTTTCTTATTTCCTTCCAGTATTTTCTATTTGTTTATTTTTTACTATACTTTCAGAGAGATTTCATAACTGACACTTTCCAATCCTTCTACATATATTTGGGCTATCCTAAGATGTATAAGTATCTATTTTTTTTCAGAAGACCTTTCTAATTTTCTAGTTGTATGAGGATAATATTTTTTCTGAACTCTGAAAATGTTACTTATTTTCTCTTGAAAAGTATTATTAAACTCCCTGAATTGTCTGTTCTCATCAAGCCCCTTAACCCTTCTCACTCTTTTTGCTTATTTGTTTTGGTTTCCATAATATTAAAACTTTTCCTCTAACAGCTGCCATCCCTGACTTTATACTTTTAAATTCAAACAGTAAAAACACTAGTTGGTGATATCACGCAGTATAGTAATACTAGTTAGTAGCCAAGTGGAGAGCAAACATTTTCACTGAAGAAACCCAACTGTAATTATTTGAAATCCTTTTTATCTGGGACTTCCCATATTCTATGTAGAAAATATTTCTGGCCTTCTACTTCATAAAGATGAGAAAATGTGGAGAAGCTGTGAGTGATAGTGGGCCCTGGTGGCAGAGTGGTTAAGCGTTTGGCTGCTAAACAAAAGGTCAGCAGTTCAAATCCACCAGCCACTCCTTGGAAACCCTCTGGGGCGGTTCTTCTCTGTCCTATGGAGTTGTTATGTGACATAATAGACTCGATGGCAACATTTTTTTGTTTTGTTTTGTTTTTTACAGATGAGTGATGGTAATCGATTATCAGCATCCTGAGGCCTAAATACAGGATTTAACTTGGAGGTTCAACAAATTTATACACAGACCAGGGCCTCATTCTCCTTTTCTACTGTGCCTGGTTTCCCTGAGTACTCAATTTTTATAATTCTTCAAAGTTACTTTTGATGCTTGTGCTCACTGGCTTCATTCCCACACTGCCTTTCATTCAGGAAACAACAGGAGTTTGATGTTTCCCTGGTGTGCACGCCCTGTGTCATCTCCTCCCCTTGAGTACTGGCAAACCCTGGAATACTCTAGGCTGTCACTCCCGAGGTAAAATCACTTAGTATTTGAAATTAATTTAATCAACAAGATTATCTAGGCGCACCTGACCTAATCAGGAGAGCCCTTGAGAGGAACGGGACCCTTCCTGAATCAGGAAGACACTGGCCTTGAAGACACAGCATCCAGGAATTCTACAGCTTCAAGAAAATGCATTCTTCTAATAAACTCGTGAGGGACCGTGGTGGTTCAGTGATAGAATTCTTGCCTCCCATACAGGAGACCAGGGTTTGAGCCCTGACCACTGTACAAGCCACTACCTGTCTGTCAGTGGAGGCTTGCATGTTGCTATGATACTGAAAACATTTCAGCGAAGTTTCCAGGCTAAAACTTACTAAAAATAAAGGTCTGGCAATCTACTTTCGATATCAGCCCATGAAAACCCTATGGACCACAAGGGTCCAATTAGTAACCAATCGTGGGGATGGCGTAGGACCAGGCAGCCTTTTGCTCTCTTGTGCGTGGGGTTGCCCTGAACTGGGGCTGACTCAAGAACAGCTAACAGCAACAACAACCACATAAGCTTGGAAAAAGACCCTTGACCTCAGATGAGATTATAATCTTGGTCTGACACCTTGATTTCAGCCCTGTAAGAATTTGCACAGTGGAGCCCTGGTGGTGTAGTGGTTAAGAGCTTGGCTGCTAACCAAAAAGTTAGCAGTTTGAATCCACTAGCTGCTCCTTGGAAACCCTATGGGGCAGTTCTACTCCATCCTATAGGGTCGCTATGAGTTGGAATCAACTCACGGCAATAGGTTTGTTTGTTTTTTTAGTTTTAAGAACTTGAATAGAGGACCCAGGCAACCCATGCCCTGACTCCTGATATTTGGAAAATGTGCTAATAAAGTGGCATAATTTTAAGCTGATAAATATGTGGTGATTTGTTAAATAGCAATAAACAACTGATACATAAATCTAGCTAGCTGTCATCCTGTGTATTTCAGTGCTTCCTGTTTAAGTCATTCTCTGTAAATATTGAATCCTTCATGTCTAAACTTTCTACACAGTGATGAAAATCTTTATTTCTATAACTATTAATATTGTTAGCCACCGTCAAATAGGCCTCTGACTCATGGCGACCCCATGTTACAGACAGAATTGCTCCATAGGGTTTTCTTGGTTGTGATCTTTATGGAAGCAGATTTCCAGGCCTTTCTTCCCCAGAGCTGCTGGGTGGGTTCAAACCATCAACCTTCCAGTTAGCAGCTGGCCTCAAACTGTTTGTGTCACCCAGGCTTTTTCTATCACCCTTAAGCTTACTAATTTTCCAGAAAGAAGGTTGAAGATAGCATATTTGAACATAAAATTTCTGCTGACTCATTAACTTTAGAAGCTAAAAGCCACTGCTCCGTACAGCAGGATCACCTATGTTATGCAAGCCCAAATAATCTGCCAGCTTCCTGCCAATAATGTTAGAACATTTCCTTTCTGTACCAAAGAGCAAGAGAACAAATATAGACCTAAAAATGTCTCTGTTGATTGTGTTCCTCGGATGGGTATACTTTGTGTCATACATATATTTATGCACATGTTGCTATAATGCTGAAAACATTTCAGCTAAGTGTCCAGACTAAGACAGACTAAAAGAAAGGCCTGGTGATCTACTTTCAAAGTCAGTCCCTGGAGAAGGACAGCATGCTTGTTAAAGTAGACGGTCAGCAAAAAAGAGGAAGACCCTCAATGAGATGAACTGACACAGTGGCTACAACAATGGGCTCAAGCATAACAAAGATTGTGAGGATGGTGCAGGACTGCACAATGTTTCGTTCTGTTGTACGTAGGGTCACTATGAAATCAGAACCGACTCAATGGCACCTAACAACAACAAAAACACATTAGTACCCATTTTCTGAATACAGTAATATATCAAATAAGACTGTATAAACACAAATTCTTTAAGGCCTTATTCTCTAGACTGACTCCTAACTAAACACCATCCATGTATAAAAGCTATTAAAGCATAATAGAAAGCTAACATTCTATTGAAGTAAAGAGGACTAAAAATATACCATTTTATAGCTTCATTGATGCCATCACATGACTGGAGAGTATTTTCTGCAAGTTTGAATATTAACACACATTTACATGTAATTACAAATCTAGTTCCTGTGATCTTTCTGGGGAAAAAAAAAATCAAAACTAAATTTGAATTCCTGTGAGAATAACAGAGTTCAGGTGAAATGGATTATTACGACAAAGGAAAAAATATATATATATCCTTAAAGCAAATAAATAAGAGAAGACAAGGGTGAGAATAATTTTAAAATAGGGTTGTATAAAATATTCATTAAATATTTACCAAAATATCATCATAACTAAAAAAGATATTCCATGATGAATTTTTTGTTATTGTTTCTTAACTGCTTCCTGACACTAACACTTCTCAAGTTAATCTGAGAACAAAGTGTTGGAATAATATTCAATATTGGTTGGTGAGTTATAGTAATGTGCTTTTTTAATTATTTTATGTTTCCTTCTGTTGTACATAGGGTCGCTATGAGTCGGGATCGACTCAACGTCAGCAATTTTATTCCAATTTGTTATCATAAAAAAGTTAGTACATACATAACATTTGAAAGAATAAGACAATACCTTCCAATATATCTTTCAGCTATTGTTGATATTTTTCCCATTTGCCTTCTGTCTTCCATCCACTCTCCCTCCTCCCCTCTTCTCCTCTTACTCCTCCTCCTTTTCCTCCTTCTTTTGCTCTTGGTCTCGCTCTCTAGACACACACTCTCTCTCTCCAAAATACTTCAGTACTCAGCTCCTGAAAACAAGGACTTAATGTTCCATAATTACAATACCATCACCCTATCCAAAGCAAGTATATCATTGATACAGTAATGCTACTTAATATCTACAGTCCATAATCAGATTTTCCCGATTGTTCCTAAAGTGTCCGTTTTTAAAATCCAGGATGAGACCAAAAATCATATACTGCTCTGGCTTTTCATGTTTCCTTAATCCTTTTGAATCAGAACACTTTCTTCTCCTTGTTTTGTCTTTCAGATCATTGACATATTTGAAAAAAATCCGGGATACTTCTTATTGTTAGTTGCCACCGAGTCAGCTCCATCTCATGGCATCCTTATGTAGGGAACATACATTCCCCAGTCCTGTGTCATCTTCATGATCTTTCCTATGTTTGAATCCATTGTTGTGGCCATTTCACCTTGCAACCTAGGATTCTCCAGTACTATGCTGGACAATAATTTGTTGTGATCCATAAGGTATGCATTGTCTAATTTTTGGAAGTAAATCACCAGAACTTTCCTCCTAGTCTATCTTAGTCTGAATGCTCCACTGAGACCTCTCCACCATGGGTGACACTGCTGGTATTTGAAATCCTCATGGCACAGCTTCCAGCATCATAGCAACATGCAAGCCACCACAGTACAACAAACTGACAGACGGATGATTGCTTAATAGTATTTTCCAATATTCAAATTTGTCTAATTGTTTCTTCTTGATTTGATTCAACTTAAAAAAATTCTTGGCAAGAATACAACAGAGCTTATGTTATTTAATTTTCACTGCATCAAATATTGTCAGTTCTCCCAGATGAAGCACTTGACTTAGGCGGCGTCTGTGAAAACTCTTCATTATAAAGACACCTTTTCCCTTGATAAATAAGAAATAATAGTTGGAATGAAAATTATAGACTTCTAGATCCCCTTCCCTAAGAAATCTCACCAATTATTTTAGCATGAATTGAGGATTTATCTCATTCAATTGCTTCAAAATTCAAAATGTTTATTTCCTATTCTATTGTATCTTCTGTATATATTTGGTGGCAGTTGCCTTTCAAAAGATGTTTCTTTACTATTAATCCCCCCTCTTCATTTAGAATATTCATTACTGTAATTCTCTATGTTAATAGATCTAAAATACATGAATAATATGATCACCTCTATAATTGATAATGGAGCACTGGTGGCTCAGTAGTTAAGAGCTATGGCGAGGTACAGCTGCTAACCAAAAGTCTGGCAATTCTAATCCACCAGCCACTCCTTGGAAACCCTATGGAGCAGTTCTGCTCTGTCCTATAGGGTAGATAGGCGTCAGAATTGAATCCATGGCAACAAGTTTACAGTTGATGATGGAGTCCCAGTGGCACAGTAGTTAAGTGTTTGGCTGTTAACCAAAAGGTGGCCAGTTCAAATCCACCACCTGCTACTTGGAAACCCTATGGGGCAGTTCTACTCTGTCCTACAGGGTCACTATGAGTCGGAATTGACTCCACAGCAACAGGTTTATGGGTTTATAGTTAATAAAATTAACTTGCTTCAACAAAATCAAGTACAGATACTTCCTTAACATAGTTAACATATATTAAACTAGAAAGTATTTGGAACAGTGTCCTTAGATGGAAGCTCTGACCTTGCTTCTGGTTCCAAAATATACTTGTTATGTGACCTTAGGAAACATAAGAAACCTCTGGGTCACAATTTCTTCATTCGTGAGTTAATAGGTGCTTAGAGTCTGACCCATAGAAAATGTTCAAAAATATTAGTTATTGTTCTTATTATTTCTTCTGAGATTATCTCAAAATAGAGCATGATAGCAAAGTCTTAAATTAAATTGTTGTTATTGTTATTATTAGGTTTTCTTCCGGCCCATAGTGACCCTATGCACAGCAGAATGAAACACTGCCGGGTCCTGCACAATCTTCACGATCAGTGCTATGCTTGAGCCCACTTCTGCAGCCACTGTGTCAATCCGTCACATTGAGGGGCTTCCTCTTTTTCTCTGACCCACTACTTTACCAAACATTATGTCCTTCTCCAGGGACTGGTCCCTCTTAATAACATGTCCAAATTAGTTATAATTTTTATTTTTATATAAAATGCATTTAAGCTAAAGATAATTAAACTCCTTCTGAAATGTAACCATATGTACTGCCTTGAAAAATTTAAAACTCCTTCTTCAACCCTTAAACAGTGAAGACCTGGCTTTTCTGCTGGAACTGGGTTCCCACCCACACTGCCATAATGTACGCTTGAGATTATCTCTACATGTTCTGCTCCCACTGAGATGGAAAACCTGAGAAAACAAAAAGGTCAACAATGGCCAAGGAGGATAAATTAACACTATGGTGTCTGTGGAATGCACACATTACTATGGAGGGAAAGGATGTCAGGGCCCCGGCGAGTCTTCTGCTCTGTAACAAAGGGTGAGGGTATGGCAGGTGCAATTTCTATCTTTTTGCTTTTGTTCACTCATGATGAGAAGTAATCTTTTTTCTTTCATATGTGCTTTATGCTAGGATAGTAAAAGAGTATACTTGTAAAAAAAATAAAGAAAAGAAAAAGAAATGTTGAATGAATAGTACAATGAACAGCCATATACCTATCACCAAGTTATTACTATTTTTTTAATGCGATAATTTAGCAGTTTTTGGAACTAGAATCAAAATTAACACATTTCACTTAGGTGTCGTGTCCCTTTTTTAATATCAACTTTATTTTATTTATGTATAATATACAAACAACATAATGCATATTTATAAGCATCCAGTTTAATGTATTTTGACAAATGCATATACTCATCTGGGCCCTGATGGCGCAGTGGTTAACCATTTGGCTGCAAATCAAAAGGTCACAGTTCGAATCCACCAGCCACCACTTAGAAACCTTATGGGGCAGTTCTACCCTGTCTGATAGGGTCGTTCTGAGTTGGAATCAACTCCATGGCAGTGGGTTTGGTTTGTTGGTGTTATATGAAGATTCAGGAGCCCTGGTGGTGCTGTGGTTAAGCACTCGGTTGCTAACCAAAAGGTTGGTGGTTCAAACCTACAAGCCACTCCACAGGAGAAAGATGTGGCAGTCTGCTTCCTTAAAGATTTACAGCCTTGGAAATGCTATGGGGCAGTTCTACTTTGTCCTATAGGGTCACTGTGAGTAGGAATCGACTCGATGGCAACGGGTTTTGTTTTTTGTTTTTATATACTCATCTAACTAACAGCACTAAGACAGAAAGCATTAAGAGACAAAACACCGCAGCAAACATAAATTTACTTTATTAGATTTTATGTAGAGACCTTGTTGAATTTTTTTTCATAATTATTATTTTTTCTTTTTTTTATTGTACTTCAGGTGAAGGTTTACAGAACAAATACTTTCTCATGAAACAGTAGTACACATATTGTTTTATGACATTGGTTAACAACCCCACAACATGTCAAGCCTTTCCCTTCTCAGCCTTTTTTTTTTTTGGTGAAACTATACATAGCCAAAGATACACCATTTCAAAAATTTCTACATGCACAGTTCAGTGACATCGACTACACTCTTCCAATTGTGCTGCTATTCTCACTTTAGATGAAGGTTTACAGATCAAAATAGTTTCTCA
>NW_004444052.1:6619452-6659703 GCF_000243295.1 Trichechus manatus latirostris
ATCAGGTAGTTCTAGTGCCTTTTCTTCCACTGGAAAGTCATCTGGTGTTTTATTTTGGATGCCTACTGGAACCATCCTGTCCTGTTTTGTAAATGTTTTGATATTGTCTGCTGTCTTCGAGGCATTCTGTAGTTATTTTTCTTGTTTATTGGTTGTAGACTTGTTTGTTTTGTCCTTTTTTTAAAATTTGGCTATGTCTGAGCAGGAGGGCTGTGTGTTCTTTGTCGTTTGCTCATCTGTGGCCACGATACTTTTCGCCTCCTTCTCCAGTTGGCAGGGTCAGTCGCTCAGATATGGTAGAGTAGGGCAGGTCTAGCTGAAGAGGAGTTACTGGGACAGGTTGTTTGTGGCACTTAGTACAGCCACAATGGCAGGTTGGTAATCAGGCAGGGCAGGTTCCAGTAGGCTGTGCCTGTGCTGATTGGTGGCGTGATGTTAAGCGCATGGTGCAGGTAGGCAGGTTGTAGGGGGGAGATTGTTATGTGTGGAGCTAAGATGGATATGGGAGAGAGGAGAGAGGAACACTAAAAACATACAAATAATCAAAAAAGAGTGCTAGGGGAGCTTGCCATTGGACTGGAGAGATGAGAGACTATGAAATGCAGAAAAACAAAAAGGGGAAGAAGAAGAAAAAAAAAGAGAAGAAAAGAATGAATAAATAAAAATCAGAAAGGAAAAAGAACAGCAAAACTCCCAGGGATCCTATCGCTGCTGCTACGAGGTCTGGGGAAGTTGTTCTCACGTGTTGCAGTACAGCCTAGCTAGAAGGCGTAGAGGTATTCAGCGCCAGGTATTCAGGGAACAGGAAGAGAAGGAAGGTATAGAAAGACGAGATACTGAGTAATGAAGAAAGACAGAATGGGAAAAAGAGGGAAAAGAAAGCAAAACAAATTGAAAAAAAAAAAAGAAACAAGAATAGCTCCACAAAAACCAGAAAAAAAAAAAAAAGGAAAAGAAAATAATGCCCTCAGGTATCTCTCTGAACGTCTGCGCAAATCACGGGGGTCGGTCCCAAGCCATGCAGCACCGCCCGGCCACAATGGGCTCCCAACTCAAGAAGAGAAAAAGAAAACAAACAAACAAACAAAAGCCCTGGGATCCCACCAGCGTGGCAGCCCAGACCAGGAAGCAGTTCCACACTTGAACAGAGCTCCGCAGCCCCTCAGGAAGAAACAAAGATGGTGCACGGAGCCAGGTATTTGAGCGAAAGGAAGGGAAGGTGGTGAGAGGTAAGGAAGAAATCAAAAGAAGAGGAAAAAAGCAACACCAGCAGCCAACAAATGGCACTCAGGGAGCCGGCCAATGCAGGAGGGTGGAATCCAAGCAGCCGGTGCTTCTCGGAGAAGAGACTGTGACCGCAGAAAGCAAAGGATGCCTAATGGGGGGTGAAGAAGGGTGGGGGGTAGGAAAACATATATGGTAAATTACCAGTTGTTTTGTCTCCCCCTGGAAAGTCCTCGAAGCTGCTTTCTTGTACCCCCTATTTGCTGATCTCCGATAGGAGTCCAAGATGGCAGATCCCTGCTGCATTAGCTGATAGGGGACCTCTGCATGGATCTGTCTTTGCTCTCGGTTCTCTGTCAGTTTTCTCACTCCATTTCGTGCTTGGCTGAGTTCTTTATCTTTCATATGATGTTTTATGGTTTCAGGATTGCTGTTTTCTCTGTTTGGCCTAGTTTTTTTGATCTTTGTTGTGGAGGGATGGCGTGGTGCTTCTGCCTAGTGCGCCATTTTGCTGGAAGTCTATTGTTAATTTTGTTTTTTAAATTAACCACTTGTGTGGTTTAACATTTTAGATTTCCACAATTGTTTTATGTAAGAAAAGAAGATAGTTTCACTTCCATTTCCAATTTTTAATTTTTTTCCCCTTCCCACTGTCTAGGAAACTGTGAAAATGTCTGTAAATGTTTGTAGAAGTTGCAGTAGTGGACATACTTGCCTTTATAGAGATATCACAGCAAAAGCATTTAATACTTTATTATAAGGTGGGATGTTAGGTGTAAAATTTTGGTATATATGATTTATCAGTTTAAGAATAGTACTTTTATTCACACCTTGCTAAGATTTGTTAGCCTAACCAGTTCCTGAATTTTATAAAATATTCAAATATTTATCAACTTTCAGAATATCATTTCTTGAGATGATGTTCATACATATTTTTCTTATTTCATTGTTAATGTGGCTAATTACATTAATTAATTTTTGAAACAGAAAGTTAGCATTCTGGAAATAAATACATTTGTCATTTGCTTTTTATATCATTTGCTTTTTATGCCATCAGATCTTTATTATTTTCTTCAGAATTTCTGTACTTATTTTTAAGAGTTATGACCTGTAATTGTCTTTCTTATAATATCTTTTGTAGATATTGGTATCAGCTTATCTTGAAATAGGAAGTGGTCTCTCTTTCTCTATTTTCTGCAAAATTTGGTATAAGACTCTATTATTTCATCCCTAAATGTTTGGAAAAAATTACCAGTTAGTCTATCTCTAAGCCTTGAGTTTTTTTTCTTTTTCCCCTGGGAAATTTTAATTAAGGATTCAACTTAATTAGTGTACATAGCACTGTTCAGATTGTCTATATCTTTTTGTGTAAGAATTGGCAAATTATTCTTCAAGAATTTTTTTCCCACTTCACATCGATTTTTAAATTAATTGCTTATAAAGTTATAGTGTAAATTATCTTATTATTCTATTAATTATATTAATATATGTAAGATTTATAATGAAGTCTCCTTTTTCACCCATGTTGCTGCTTATTTTTGACCTCACACTCTGTATCTCTCACTTATTTAGTCTTGTGAAAGATTTATCAATTTTATTAATCTTTTCATTAACTAACTTTCCACTTGTTCACTTCATTGATTGATTTCTTGTTTTATTATTTCTTCCCTTCTATTTCTCTGGGTTTAATTTTCAGATCCTTTTTGTCTCGTTTTGGGATGGAAGCCTAAATCATGGATGCTAAACTCTTTCTCTTGTCCAATGTAAGCATTTATAACTGAAGATTTCTATCTAAATATTGTGTTAGCTGTATCCAATATGTTTTAGTTTGTCATGTTTTTATTATTCATTATAGAGTATATTTTATTTCCCTTGTGATTTTTTCCTTGACCCAATGATAATTTAGAAAATGTTGCTTTCTTTTGAAACATTTGAGGATTTTCTAGTTATCTTTCTCATACTGGGTTCTAGTTCAGTTCTGTTTGCCAGATAATATATATATAATTTTAATTTTTAAACAGTTTTTGTGACTTGCTTTGTTGTTGTTGTTAGGAGCCTTCAGGTTAGTTCTGATCCATAGTGGCCTTATGTACAACTGAATGAAACATTGCCCCGTCCTGTGTCATCTTCACAATCATTGTTATGCTTGAGCCCATTGCAGCTGCCACTGTGTCAGTCTATCTCATTGAGAGTCTTCCTCTTTTTCACTGACGCTCTATTCTACCAAGCATGATGTCCTTCTCCAGGGGCTGATTCCTCCTGATAACATGTCCAAAGTATGTGAGACGAAGTCTCTGCCATCCTTGCTTCTAAGGAGAATTCTGGTTGTACTTCTTCCAGAATAGATTTTTTCATTCTTTTGGCAGTCCGTGATATATTCAATATTCTTCACCAACACTGCAATTCAAAGGCATCTTTGGCTTACTTTAGGGCCTAGAATATAGTCCATTTTGGTATATGCCTCATGTGTGCTTGAAAGTAATATATATTTTGCAGTTGTCTCTTATAATGTTTTACATATATCAGTTAGGTCAATTTGATCAATAATGTTCTTCAAATCTTCCATCCAGTTATTGTTTTTAAATCTTAATTTATAAGCATCTATTCTGAAAATTTCATTACATTCATCTAGAAAGCAGAGACATTGATTTCTTATTAATTTATTTTGTACTATCAGGTCAAAGGGTTGCTGTGGGTTCTAAATTTCCTAAACTACATAAAACAATTAAACGAGTATTTTGCACTAGCATTAGCTGTTACAGTTTCTTTGCTGGAGATCATTGTATTTAATATGTTAAAAGGCACCTTGATTTCTAAAATATTTATTTTTGTAACATGGTAGGAAGGAATTAAAGAAGTAATAGCTTTTCATTCAACCATAATTTTAATAAATATTAAGGAGGTGAAAATATGTTATAAATATGTCTAAGACCTCAGCAAGTCCTTCTAGAAACTCTACCAACTTTGACATAAAAGCTTAAAAACATTTTAATTACTATTTATGTGAAAAATAATTTGTTCCTCCCAGTGTACAAATGTGGACCTTTTTTGTTTTCTAAAACGGTTGAGTGAATAGAAAAATTTAAATGGAACATACTTGAGTACAACATAGAATTAAAAACACCTCCTTTAAACCCTCTGAATTCTCTTTCCAGAGGCATTTTACTGATGTCCTAGGAGAAAGGGGTTAAGAACGTCTTAAAAGAATGTAAGTATAGTGGATGCTGTAGTCTTGTGCTCAGATACTCCTACAAGTATCAAGACAATCACTCTCTTAGCTCTAGAAAATTTGGCAGCTGATGATTCACAACTACATTCAGAATTTGTCCTCAGCTAAAGAGACTTGTGTTGCTCAAGGTTATGCTAAGATTATACTCACTCTTTGCTCACTGCAGAGGTCTAGTCCTTTACTTCATTCATATTATCTCTGACGGGTCATTCTGGCTTTAAAGGAATTTGCCTCATCAGATCATCTACAGACTCTGTTGGCATAAGTTCATAGCCCAATTTCACTTTATGTCCAATCCTGCTTCATGCACTCCCTCACAGTCATGGTTCCCAAAGCATACTCCAATAAACCACCTACATGCAAATCTCCATGTCTGGGAAACATGAACAAAGAGGGCTAGCACCAGAAGTGGTCAGAGGAAGGAGATTCTAAAATGAAATTTTAGAGCTGAGTAACCCACCAGTAGGTTGGCAATTAAGACAGCCATCACTTGGGGTAGATGGATTATGAGTAGCCCTTGGTCTAATACAGAGGTAAAACTAAAATGAGATACTGATATAAAGAAATGTGGTGTTGATGACAGTATCTCAGACACTGAAAAGATAAAAGCAATTAATCAGATTGTTTAAGTCTAAGTGAAAACAATGCATAACCCATAAGGCCTTTTTGCCACCATGGGTCTCATTTCCTACAGGTGCAGGTTAGAAAGCTAAGGAAGAGACACAGGACCTAATTGTAAGAGTAGTTTAGCTTCAGAAATAAAAGGGATTAATTCTAAATTCTAGCAAGTCAGCTATACTTAATTGAGTGCCCTGATCATGATCAAGCAAAGTAGGAAACTGAAAATTGAGACAGGGACACATGTCAATGCACTGGATAAACTTGAAATTCCATACCCTGTAAAACTTTGTTATTGTTGTTATTAGGTGCCTTAGAGTTGGTTCGAACTCCGTGCCCTATGTATAATAAAAGAAAATAGTACCCTGCCCTGTGCCATCCCCACAGTAGTAGAAAAATATGAGCCCACTGTTGCAGCCACTGTGTCGATCCATCTCATTGAAGGTCTTCTCTTTTTGGCTCACCCTGTACTTTACCAAGCGTAATGTCTACCTCTGGAAATTGGTCTGTACTGATAACATGAACAAAGTACATAAGACAAAATCTTGCTATCCTTGCTTCTAAGGAGCATCCTGGTTGTATTTCTTCCAAGACAGATTAGTTCATTCTTCTGGCAGTCATTGGAATATGTGATATTCTTCAACAACACCATAATTTAACTGTGTCAATTGTTCATCTTCTTCCTTATTCATTGTCCAGCTTTTGCATGTGTATGAGGTGACTGAAAATACCATGCTTAAGTCAGGCTTACCTTAGTCTCCGAAGTGACATCTTTGCTTTTTAACACTTTAAACAGGTCTTTTGCAACAGATTTTGCCAATGCATTAAGACATTTGATTAACTGACTGCTGCTTCCATGTGCGTTGATTATGGATCCAAGTAAAATAAAATCATTGAAAACTTGAACATTTTCTCCATTTATCATGATGTTCCTTATTGGTCCAGTTGTGAGGATTTTTGTTTTCTTTATGTTGAGGTGTAATCCATACTGAAAGCTGTGGTCTTTGATCTTTATCAGTAAGTGCTTCAAGTCCTCTTTTCTTTCAGCAAACAAGGTTGTGTCACCTGATGCTGCGTTCTTCTTCATATAGTCCAGGTTCTTGGATTATTTGCTCAGCATACAGACTGAATATGTACCTTGAAACAGTACAACCTTAACACATATCTCTTCTGATTTTAAACTAAGCAGCATCCCTTTGTTCTGTTCAAATGACTACCTCTTGATCTACGTACTGGTTTCACTTGAACACAATTCAGGGTTCTAGAATTCACATTCTTCCCAATGTTATCCATAATTTGTTATGATCCACAAAATCAAATGCCTTTGCAACGTCAATAAAACACAGGTAAACAACTTTCTGGTATTCTCTGCTTTTAGTCAAGACCCGTCTGACAGTAATGGTATCACTTATTCCATGTCCCCTTTTAAATCTGGCTTGAATTTCTGGGAGTTTCCTATTGACCTAAGGCTGTGGCTGTTTTTGAATTTGTTTCAGCAAAATTTTACTTTCATACCACCACGGTAGTCAAAACAGCCTGGTACTGGTACAACAACAGATATGTAGACCAATGGAACAGAACTGAGAATCCAGACGTAAACTCATCCACCTATGAGCAGCTGATATTTGACAAGGGCCAAAAGCCCATTAATTGGGGAAAAGATGGTTTCTTTAACAAATGGTGCTGGCATAAGTTGATATCCATCTGAAAAAAAAAAAAAAAAAAACAAGACCCATAACTCACACCATGCACAAAATCTAGCTCAAAATGAATCAAAGACCTAAAATCGAAAATGATAAAGTTCCTGGAAGAGAAAATGGGGACAACACTAGGAGCCCTAATACATGGCATAAACAGAATACGAACCATAAGTAACAATGCACAAGCACCAGAAGAGAGACTGGATAACTGGGAGCTCCTAAAAATCAAACACTTATGCTCATCAAAAACTTCACCAAAGGAGTCAAAAGACAACCTACAGACTAGGAAAAAAATTTTGGCTAAGACAAATCTGATCAGGGTCCACTCTCTAAAATCTACAAGATACTGCAAAGCCTCAACAACAAAAAGACAAATAACCCAAATAAAAAATGGGCAAAGGATATGAACAGGCACTCTGGCAAAGAAAACATTCAGGGGGCTAACAGACAAATGAACAAATGCTCACGATCATTAGTCATTAGAGAAATGCAAATAAAACTACAATGAGATACCATCTCACCCCAGCGAGGTTAGCATGAATCCAAAAAACACAAAATAATAAATGCTGGAGAAGTTGTGGAGAGACTGAAACACTTATACACTGTTGGTGGGAATGTAAAATGGTACAGCCACTTTGGAAATTGATTTGGTACTTCTTTAAAAAGCTAGAAATAGAAGTACCAAATGATCCAACAATCCTGCTCCTTGGAAAATATCCTACAGAAATAAAAGCCATCACAGGAATAGACATATGCACACCCATGTTCATTGCAGCACTGTTCACGATAGCAAAAAGATGGAAACAACCTAGGTGCCCATTAATGGACTAAAGGATAAACAAATTATGTTATATTCACACAATGGAATACTACGCAATGATAATGAAAAAAGATGAAATCCGTGAAACATCTTATAACATGGAGGAATTTGGAGGGCATTATGCTGAGTGAATTTAATCAGTCACTAAAGAACAAATATTGTATAAGACCACTATTATAAGAACTCAAGAAAAGGTTTAAATACAGAAGAAAACATTCTTTGATGGTTACGAGGGTGGGGAGGGAGGAGAGTTATTCACTAACTAAATAGTACATAAGAATTATTTTAGGTGAACGGAAGGACAGCACACGCTACAGGGGAATTCAGCACAATGGGACTAAACCAAAGCTATGAAGTTTCCTGAATACAACCTAACACTTTGAAGAACAAAGTAGCAGTGGCCGTGGTCTGGGGACCATGCTTTCAGGAGACATCTAGGTCTATTAGCATAACAAAGTTTATTAAGAAAATGTTCTTCATCCTACTTTAGTGAGTGGCATTTTGGGTCTTAAAAGCTAGCAAGTGGCCATCTAAGATGCATCAGTTAGTCCCAACTACCTGGAGTAAAGGAGAATGAAGAACACCAAAGACACACGGGAAGTATTAGCCCAAGAGACAAAAGGGCCACATAAACCAGAGACTTCATCAGCCTGACACCAGAAGAACTAGATGGTGCCCATCTACCACCAATGACCACCCTGACAGGGAACACAACAGAGAGTCCCTGATGGAGTGGGGAAAGGGTGGGATGCAGAACTCAAATTCTAGTTAAAAAACCAGACTTAATGGTCTGACTGAGACTGGAGGAACCTGAGAGGACATGGCCCCTGGACTTTCCATCAGCCCAGAGGTAAAACAATTTTCTTCAGACAAAGTTTGGACTGGACTGTAGGACATAAAATGATACTCATGAAGAGTATGCTTCTTAACTCAAATAGATACATGAGACTAAATGGGCAGCTTCTGTCTGGAGGTGAGATGAGAAGGCAGAGAGGGTTAGGAGCTGGTTGAATGTACATGGGAAATCGGGGGTGGAAAGGAGGAGTGTGCTGTCGCAGTATAAGAAGAACAACTAGGATCACATAGCAGCGTGTGTATAAATTTTTATATGAGAGACTAACTTGAAATGTAAACTTTCATTTAAATTACAATAAATAAATTTTGCTTTCATGCAATATTAATGATATTTTTGATAATTTTCACATTCCATCAGATCACCTTTGTTTGGAACGGGCACAAATATGGATGTCTTCCAATTGGCAGGCCAGGTACCTGTCTTCCCAGTTTTTTGGCATGAAAAAGTGAGTGCTTCCAACATTGCATCTGTTTGTAGAATCATCTCAGTTGGTACTCTGTGAATTTCTGGAGCTTTGTTTTTCGCCAATGCCTTCAGTGTAGTTTGGACTGCTTCTTTCAGTACCATCAGTTCTTGATCATTTGCTACCTCCTGAAATGGTTGAACATCGACCAGTTCCTTTTGGTACAGTGACTCTGTGTATTCCTTCCATCTTCTTTTGATGTTTCCTGCGTTGTTGAATTTTTTGTTCATAGAACCCTGCAATACTGCAACTCGAAGCTTAAATTTTTTCTTCAGTTCTTTCAGCTGGAAAAATACCAAACATGTTCTTCTCTTTTAGTTCTCTAACCTCAGGTCTTTGCACGTTTCATCATAATACTTTGTCTTCTTGAGCCACCCTTTGAGATCCTCTATTCAGCTCTTTTACATCATCATTTCTTCCATTCACTTTAACTACTCTGAACAAGAGCAAGGTTAAGAGTTTCTTTTGACATCCCTTTTGATCCTTTCTTTCTTTCCTATCTTTTAAATGACCTTTTGCTTTCTTCACGTACGACGTCCTTGATGCCACCCCTTACGTGTAAGTTTGTGGTACTGTGATGGCTTGTGTGTTGCTATGATGCTGGATGATATGCCACTCGTGTCTCAAATACCAGCAGGGTCACCTCTGGTTCACAGGTTTCAGTGGAGCTTCCAGACTAAGACAGACTAGGAAGAAGGACTTGGCAGTCTACTTCCAAAAAAAAAAAAAAAAAAAAAGTCAGTAAAAACCATCAATATTTTAGGCCTGTAGGAGTAGCCTACACCCTCTTGTAAAAGTCTGATGTTTCCCCCTTGCAAACACAGTGCACTGGCCTCTGATTTTAATCAAAATAGGAGCCTTCCTGGTCATGTAGGGATGCATCTATTCTTGACTATCAAACCAATGACTAGGAACAAATCACGGTATAACCCACCAGATATGAGAAGACCTAAGTGATTATAAAGACTATATGCCTAAAGAGCTGCACTTCCTAGAAAATATGGTCTTGCTGGAGCTAGCACAATAAGTACTGGAAAGAATCCTCAGGGTGCTGAATCAAGGGGCTGAAGATATAAAAGTTGGATAAGGGAGAATTTATCAATATCAGAGTAACATATCGTGCTACAAGATTTTACACTCTGTCAAGGAGCTTGGGAGAAAGTGATAATATACTCCTAAATCAGATCTCCCACGTGTCTGTCAGTTTGTTGTACTGTTGGGGTTTGCGTGTTGCTGTGATGGTGGAAGCTATGCCACTGGTATTCAGATACTAGCAGGGTCACTTACGGTGAACAGGTTCCAGCTGAGCTTCCAGACTAAGACAGACTAGGAAGAAGGACCTGGCAGTCTACTTCTGAAAAGAATTAGCTAGTGAAAACCTTATTAATAGCAGTGGAATATTGTCTGATATAGTGCCAGAGGATGAGCCCCTCAAGTTGGAAGGCTCTCAAAAAACAACTGGGGAAGAGCTGCCTCCTCAAAGTAGAGTCGACTTTAATGACATGGATGGAGTCAAGCTTTCAGGACCTTCGTTTGCTGATGTGGCACACCTCAAAATGAGAAGAAACAGCTACAAACATCCATTAATAATTGGAAAGTGGAATGTATGAAGTATGAATCTAGGAAAATTGAAAATCATCAAAAATGAAATGGAACACATAAACATCAATATTCTATGCTTTAGTGAGCTAAAATGAGCTAGTATTGGCCTTTTTGAATCAGACAACCATATGGTCTACTATGCCGGGAATGACAACTTAAAGAGGAATGGCATTGCATTCATCATCAAAAAGAACATTTCAAGATCTATCCTGAAGTACAACGCTGTCAGTGATAGACTAACATCCACACGCCTACAAGGAAGTCCAGTTAATAAGGCTATTATTCAAATTTATGCACCAACCACTAAGGCCAAAGAGGAAGAAATTGAAGATTTTTACCAACTTCTTCAGTCTGAAACTGATCGAACATGCAATCAGGATGCATTGATAATTACTGGTGATTGGAATGTGGAAGTTAGAAACAAAGAAAAAGGATTACTAGTTGGAAAATATGAACTTGGTGATAGAAATGATGCCAGAGATCACATGACAGAATTTTGCAAGACCAATGACTTATTCATTGCAAATACTTTTTTTCACCAACATAAACAGCAACTTTATACATGGGTGTTGCCAGATGGAATGCACAAGAATCAAATCAACTACATCTGTGGAAAGAGACGATGGAAAATCTCAATATCATCAGTCAGAACAAGGCCAGGAGCTGACTGTGGAACAGACCATAAACTGCTCATATGCAAGTTCAAGTTGAAACTGAAGAAAATTAGAACACGTTCACGAGAGCCAAAGTAGGACGTTGGGTATATCCCACCTGAAATTAGAGACCATTTCAAGAATAGATTTGATGCATTGAACACTAATGACCAAAGACCAGAAGAGTTGTGGAATGACATCAAGGATATTATACATGAAGAAAGCAGGAGGTCATAAAAAGACAGGAAAGAAAGAAAAGACCAAAATGGGTGTCAGAAGAGACTCTGAAACTTGCTCTTGAACGTCAAGTAGTTAAAGCAAAAGAAAGAAATGATGAAGTAAAAGAACTGAACAGAAGATTTCAAAGGAGAGGCTTGAGAAGACAAAGTAAGGTATTATAATGACATGTGCAAGAGCTGGAGATAGAAAACCAAAAGGGAAGAACACGCTCGAAATTCCTTAAGCTGAAAGAACTGAAGAAAAAATTCAAGCCTTGAGTTGCAATAGTGAACAATTCTATGGGGAAAATATGAAATGATGCAGGAGGCATCAAAAGAAGATAGAAGGAATACACAGTCATTACACCAAAGAGAATTGGTCGACGTTCCACCAATTCAATAGGTAGCATATGATCAGGAACCAATGGCACTGAAGGAGGAAGTTCAAGCTTCACTGAAGGCAATGTCAAAAAACAAGGCTCCAGGAATTGACGGAACATCAATTGAGATATTTCAACAAACAGACGCAGCACTGGAAGTGCTCACTTGTCTATGCAAGAAATTTGGAAGACAGCTACCGGGCCAACCAACTGGAAGAGATCCATATTTATGCCTGTTCCCAAGAAAGGTGATCCAACCAAATGTGGAAATTCTCAAAAAAATCATTAATATCACACTCAAGTAAAATTTTGTTGAAGATCATTCAAGAGTGGCTGCAGCAATATGTCGATAGGGAACTGCCAGAAATTCAGGCAGGATTCAGAGGAGGACATAGAACCAGGGATATAATTGCTGATGTCAGATGGATCCTGGCTGGAAGCAGAGAATACCAGAAGGATATTCACCTGTGTTTTATTGACTATGCAAGGCCATTCTATTGTGTGTATCATAACAAATTATGGATAACATTGCAAAGAATGGGAATTCCAAACTAATTGTGCTCATGAGGAACCTGTACACAGATCAAGAGGCAGTCATTCAGACAGAACAAGGGGATACTGCATGGTTTAAAGTCAGAAAAGGTGTGTGTCAATTTGTAGGCTGAGCAAATAATCCAAGAATCTGGACTATATGAAGAAGAAAGGGGCACCAGGATTGGAGGAAGACTCATTAACAACCTGAGATATGCTGATGATACAACCTTCCTTGCTGAAAGTGAAAAGGACTTGAAGCACTTACTGGTGAAGATCAAATACCATGACCCTCAGTATGGATTACACCTCAACATAAAGAAAACAAAAATCCTCACAACTGGACCGATAAGCAATATCATGATAAATGGAGAAAAGATTGAAGTGGTCAAGTATTTCATTTTACTTGGATCCACAATTAACACCCATGGAAGCAGCAGTCAGGAAATCAAATGACACATTGCATTGGGCAAATCGGCTGCAAAAGACCCCTTAAAAGTGTTGAAAAGCAAAGATGTCACCTTGAAGACTAAGGTACAACTGACCCAAGTCATGGTGTTTTCAATTGCATCATATGCATGCGGAAGCTGGCCAATGAATAAGAAAGACGGAAGAAGAATTGATGCCTTTGAATTGTGGTGTTGGGGAAGAATATTGAATATACCATGGACTGTCAAAAGAATGAACAAATCTGTCTTGGAAGAAGTACAACCAGAATGCTCCTTAAAAGCAAGGATGGTGAAACTACGCCTCACATACTTTGGACATGTTATCAGGAGAGATCAGGCCCTGGAAAAGGACATCATGTTTGGTAAAGTACAGGGTTAGGGAAAAAGAGGAAGACTCTCAACAAGATGGATTGACACAGTGGCTACAACAATGGGCTCAAGCATAACAACGACTGTGAGCATGGCACACAACGGGGCAGTGTTTCATTCTGTGGTGCTTATGGTCACTATGAGTCGGAACCGACTTAATGGCAACTAACAACAACAATGACAAATGGGATGTTGGAATTTTAGAAAAACAATAGTCCATATTTGTTGTTGTTGCTGTTAGTTGCAGTCTACTTAACCCTTGACTCATGGTGACCTCATGTTTTACAGAGTAGAACTGCTCCATAGGGTTTTCTTGGCTGTGATCTTTATGGAAAGAGATAAACCAAAAAACCAAACCCTTTACCATGAAGTTGATTCCAACTCACAGCCAGTCCTTTATTCCCTAGAGCTGCTGGGTGTGTGGGAACCTACAGTCTTTAGGTTAGCAGCTGATTTAAACCTCTTACATCACCCAGGCTCTGTCAGTCCATATTCGTTGTTGTTGTTAGGTGCCATCTAGTCAGTTCCAACTCATATCCATCCTATGCACAACAGAACGAAACACTGCTCGGTCCTGTGCTATCCTTACAATTTTGCTATGCTTGAGCCCCTTGTTTCAGCCACTGTGTCAATCCATCTCATTGAGGGTCTTTCTCTTTTTCATTGACCTTCTAGTTTAACAAGCATGATGTCCTTCTCCAGAGACTGATCCCTCCTGAAAACATGTCCAAAGTACGTGAAACATAGTCTTGCCATCCTTTCTTCTAAGAAGCATTCTGGCCTTACTTCTTCCAAGACAGATTTGTTCATTCTTTTGGCAGTGCATGGTATATTAAATATTCTTCTCCAACACCACAATTCAAAGGTGTCAATTCTTCTTCAGTTTTCCTTATTCAGTGTCCAGCTTTCACATGCATATGAGGTGATTGAAAACACCATGGCTTGGGTCAGGCGCACCTTAGTCTTCAAGGTGACATCTTTGCTTTTCAACACTTTAAAGAGGTCTTTTGCAGCAGATTTTCCCAGTACAATGTGTCTTTTGATTTCTTGACTGCTGCTTCCATGGGTATTGGTTGTGGATACAAGTAAAATGAAATCCTTGACAACCTCAGTCTTTTCTCCGTTTATCATGATGTTACTTATTTGTCAAGTTGTGAGGATTTTTGTTTTGTTTTTGTTGAGGTGTAATCCATACTGAAAGCTGTGGTCTTTGATCTTCATGAGTAAGTGCTTCAAGTCCTCTTCACTTTTGGCAAGCAAGGTTGTATCATCTGCATAACTCAGGTTGTTAATGAGTCTTCCTCTAATCCTGATGCTCCATTCTTCTTCATATAGTCCAGCTTCTTGGATTATTTGCTCAGCATACAGATTGAATAGGTATGGTGAAATGATACAACTCTGACGCACACCTGTCTTTACTTTAAACCATGCAGTATCCTCTTGTTCTGTTTGAACGACTGCCTCTTGATCCATGTACAGATTCCTCATGAGCACAATTACGTGTTCCAGGATTCCCATTCTCTGCAGAGTTATCCGTAATTTGTTATGATCCACATAGTCAAATGTCTTAGCATAGTCAATAAAACACAGATTAACATCTTTCTGGTATTTCTGCTTTCAGCCAGGATCCATTTGACATCAGCAATGATATCCCTGGTTCCATGTCCTCTTCTAAATCTAGCTTGAAGTTTTGGCAGTTCCTTGTCTATATACCGCTATAGTCCACATTTAGGGAGACATAATTGCAAGGATCCCTTGTGGTGTAGTGGTTAAAAGCTCAGCTGCTAACCAAAGGGTTGGCAGTTGAAATCAAACAGCCACTCTGGAAACCCTAGAGGGCTGTTCTGCGCTGTCCTATCGGGTCTATATGAGTCAGAATCGACTCTACTGCAACAACTTTTAGTGCAAGAACTGGCCAGCAAAAGTAACAAGAAAGTTCACAACTCTCAGATAAAAGGACATAATAGAGCAGAAATACTAAGTAAGACCAAAACTACACCAGTTAAATGTTCTGCAGGATAGGATCTGGAGAAGTTTCTGTTTATCAAAATTATGTGTGATGTGTTGGTGAGAGGAGCAGTATCATTTCTTATTCCCTTATCTCAGGGCATATGACAGTCACATCAGCATTAAAAGTCTAAATGATGCAAGAATTGTGTTCCCATTCATATCCCCACTTAATTCACTAGTCAGTCTCCTAAAAAAGAAAAAACAGCTGTCTCATGGTGGATGATGGTGGACTACTAAACAATCAACCATGAAGTAGCCCTAACTGAGATTTCTGTGCTAACATTGTACCTTTGCTAGATCAGGTTAATATGGCTTTAGGTAATTTTTCTCAGAAAACAATGCAAAGAAACTTGAAAATATGTATGGATCATTATTTATTGATAGCAGTAGAGAAGGACAAGAGAAGGGCTTCAAAATCAAAGTAGCTGGCAATCACTGTCATGGCATCCATTCAATAAAGTGTGTATGTTTGTTGTTTACTCTCTTGAATATATGAAAACTTTCACTATGAAAACTTGGAAATATTTTTCAATGAATAAAATACTAAGTCTAGTGACTGATATTTGGTTGTTGTTGTTGTTAGGTGCCGTTGAGCTGTTTTTAACTCATAACGACTCTGTGTTACAGAGTAGAACTGCCCCATAGGTTTTTCTTGGCTATAATCTTTATGGGAGCAGATCACCAGGTCTTTCTCCCACAGAGCCACTGGGTAGGTTCAAACCGCCAACCATTTTGTTAGCAGCCAAGAGCTTAACCATTTGCACCACCAGGTTCTGAATATTTTTTTTGTGCTCCTTATATTGTTTCTTTTTCCTCTGCTCTTCTCTTTGCTTAAGAAATGTCTACGTATATCTTAGTAATATACATATCCATGGAACCAACTAAATTGTCCTATCATTAGAATAAAAGCAGTTAAAATATTTCACTTGGGGAAATGGTAGACGTAGACCTAAATCCCAACCCGCTGCTGTTTTTGTTTTCTGTATGTTGTCAGGAGAATGAAGTTTTATCTAGCAAGCACATGGCCTCCCTTATTTCCAGATAAAATCTTTATTAGGATCTGTGTTAGCCCTTAATTTTGTTGAAATCTTTTTCCCTCTTCCTCTTGAAAAATAAGTTCCAAAATAATAGTTTCTTCCATCACTAAAAAGTTTGTTTCTCAATATGGGCAGTTCACAGAAGGTGAAAATATTAAACAGTTGGTTCTTCTGTGTTGTATAACTTTGCTGTATATCAAAACTAATTTTTACAGATTTTCATCCTAAACCTCAAAACATGTAATTAATAATTTTGCCTGTTATTTATGACATAATTGTGATACTTTTATTAATAAAAGCTAATGAAAAAGGATCCTTTATTAAGCTGATGACTAGACCTACATTTGATTTTCCTGCAGTATATGAAGAAGTATAATACCAGAGTATTAAAAGATATGTAATATTTTATTGATAAATCTATCCTTTAAAAGGAATACGTTTTAGGATGTCATCATTTTGATGTGAATCATGTAAATGTTGATAATATGCACTGTTTATTATACATTTAGTGTTTCAAGAGATTCACTTATTTGCCTTTTTGCCCACATGTGTTATGTAGTCTATTTGCAATTGTTTTTTTAAAAAAATGACATTAATAGTTTATATAGAGAAACATTAGTGGATGTTAATTGTCTCCCCACCTGTATTTATGGGTGTTCGCTCAACTGCTTTGCTAGTTGCAAAGCCGTATTATCAGAGTAAAAGTGTATTTGTAAACTGTATAGGAACTAAAAATTAGGAATAAAACCATTTTCTTATAAAATATTTCACTTGGAATTTTCTATGAATGATGCATTTTTTCAGGCAATACAAACTAGTTCTAAATGAGAAAAATAATTGCTATGATAAGAACTCGGCTGCTAATCAAAAAGTTGGCAGTTTGAATCCATGAGCCACTCCTTGGAAACCCTATGGGGCAGTATCACTCTGTCTTATAGGGTTGCTATAAGCCGGAATCGACTTTATGGCAACGGATTTAGTGTTTTTTTTTTTTTTTTTGGTTTTGTATATATAGACCCACATGATAGATACATACTTTATACATGAAGTATGTTAGATATCAGATGGCATATTTAAAATTCCTTTCCATAAATCCTTTTGTAAATCATGTCACAGACTATCGTAATTAACAATGTACATAGATTATAATGCAGTGTGCATGTGTGCTGTACAGAAAATTCAATGTACTTATTAAATAGATTGATCATAAATTGGCAGGGTCCTTGTGAAAGTATTTATTAATGAAAACACGCTGTTCACATGTACAAATAACACTTACATGGAATGTCATACAAGAATGAAAAGTGGCCTGGTTAGGAGGTGTTATATACACTAATGGTTTTTATTAGAATAAGTTTCTACCTGTAATTTTCTAAAGGTTCACATGTGACCTAGGTAAGCAATGTCAGCCTTCCAGATTATGAACCTCACCCTAAAGGTATGTCTATGCAATCGATGGTGGAGTAATTCTTGTTGAAGTCCAAAAACAACACTCAGCTGAATGCACAAGGTCTGGATGAGCTATATGGGGTATAACTGGCAGAGATTCATAAGAATCAATTACTCTGATTTCACCACTCAGTAAATGGACCGAAGCTGATGATCTAAATTGAAAGTAATAGGAGGAATGTTCTGCGGTGGCTTTGCTCCAGAGCATGTGAGGCAACTTAACTGAACAGTTTAAATCCTGGACAATTACAGCTCAAAATTCAGTTAATGTCTTCCTGTACTGTCTATGAAATTTATATATCAAATTTCCACATCATAATACATGCAGTAATACTTTGTATAGCTAAGTGAACCATTGTTATTGGTACTTTGTCAAAAATGCCATCATGATGGGAAAAGTTGTATCTAGCAAAAACAATTACTATACTAATTGTAGTCCAATCATAATCTTCTCCTTTTCACAACCTCATTTTTAGGCTCTAAATTGCTGTATATGTTTGTCATGCTAATGTTAGCAGACTTAAACCAACAAATGTGGTGTGTATAGTTTTATTTGTATATATAGTTATTTATATACTTAATGCAATCAGGAAATAGTTTTATTTTGATAGAAGTTAAATTACTTGTTATTTATCTTTATTAACCATTTCTCAATTTTCATGTGAGTTTTGTTAGATGGCATTGCTCACATAGGTATGTTTTATCTATCGACTATGGTTGTAATCTTTCACCATATTTATTCAATCTATATGCTGAACAAGTAATTTGAGAATCTGAACTATATGAAGAAGAATGTTGCATCAGGATTGGAGGAAGACTCATTAACAACCTTCAGTATGCAGATGACACAACCTTGCTTGCGAAAAGTGAAGAGGACTTGAATCACTTACTGAAGAAGATCAAAGACTACGGCCTTCAGTATGGATTACACCTCAACATAAACAAAAAATCTTCACACCTGGACCAATAAGCATCATCATGATAAATGGAGAAAATATTGAAATTGTCAAGGATTTCATTTTACTTGAATCCACAATCAACACACATGGAAGCAGCAGTCAAGAAATCAAACGATGCGTTGCATTGGGCAAATCTGCTGCAAAAGACCTCTTTAAAGTGTTGAAAAGAAAAAGATGTCCGTTTGAAGACTAAGGTGAGTCTGACCCAAGCCATGGTATTTTCAATTGCCTCATGTGCATGTGAAAGCTGAACAATGAAAAAAAGATGACTGAAGAAAACCTGACACATTTGAATTGTGGTGTTGGCGAAGGATATTGAATATACCATGGACTGCAAGAAGAACAAACAAATCTATCTTGGAAGAAGTACATCCAGAATGCTCCTTAGAACTGATGATGGTGAGACTCTGTCTCAGATAATTTGGACATGTTCTCAGGAGAGAACAGTCCCTGGAGAAGGACATCATTCTTATTAAAGTCAAGCATCAGCAAAGAAGAGGGAGCCCCTCAGTAAGACGGATTGGCACAGTGGCTGCAACATTGAGCTCGAACATATCTGACATAGAATAATGCAGTATCAGGCAAAGCCTGTTATACATGGGGTTGTTATGAGTCAGAACTGACTCGATGGCACCTAACAACAACAAATTTATGAATATGGCATATAATAAATTACCTCAAATCTAAGAAAAGCAAGTTTTTTTAAATACTTTTGTGTTTTGAAACATGATGTCTCTAACAATGTACACATAAGTCGTATTCCGACAATCTATAATTACATTGAAGTGCATCAAATGTAATAAGTAGTGCCTTTGAACCAAGATATCACAATACATTTAACTGAGTGCAGAAAGTTCCATGAAGCAGGGATCATACTTGTCTTGGACATATCGCAATGTCTGGTATGTAGCAAATATCCAACAAGTGCTGTTGAATGATGAATGAATAAAGAAGGAAAAAGAAAATATTTTTTGTGATATTTCAAAAGCAGAAAAACTAATATTCTGAAGTTGAGAGGGCAGGATTAGCCTGATTTACTTATTCAATAGATTTTTTGATTACCTAATATGTGGCTAATTCTTTGCTTGGGCATGAGGCTACAAAGATGTAGATGACAAAGTCCATTAACTGTGATATATTTCAGTTTAATGAGTGCAGAAAATAATTATAAAAATGATTATGGCACAACATGCTAAGTTATGGAAGTCTAATAAATAAATAAAATGAATAAAAGATTGTGAAAGAGGCAACTCTTGAGTTGAGTTTTGGAGTGGAAAGTGCTAGCTACCATAAAGCCAGAGACAGAGAGAGAGGATCTTTCAAAACAAGGAACTGACAAATGGAAACCCACAGAAACAAAAAAGCATGACCAAAGTGGGTAACTACACTCAGTTGGAATGTCTAGGGCACCGATGAAGGAATGACTAAGCTAAAAAGATAGATGGGAGATTACATGCAAAGACCAGATATTTAGGATTTATTTTGACAGTTTATTGATCCTGTTGATGAATTTAAATATGTAATTAATGATTGGTTGGAAAATTTTATGACAATGTAGTAATATTTTAAGGATTATACTTGACCAAAAAATTGAAAGGACCACTACCAGAGGAAATTGAAAATATCTGTTCACTTATAACATTCCTGTCATTGTTGCCAAATGTTTCTATAAGCATAGCATGCTTAAACAAGATAGTACTGATTTAACATCTTTAATTTTATCATTTCTCTGAATTTCTGATTATCTTTTGAAAATATTTGCAACAATGTCTTCTGCCAAATTTTCTAAAAAAAAAATCATGACTTTATGAAGAGGCAATTTTATGGTAATTAGAGAAAATTCTAATATCTCTGGATTCTCTGAGGTGTGCAATATTGTAAGGAAACTGTATTTATTTTTTCATCTAAAATAATTTTTTACTGCATTTTATACTTAACAAATAACAACAACAACAACAAAAAATCCAAAATAGGGTGGAAACTACATGGGGGCAGAAGCACCTGTCTTTTCTTCTTGTCTGAATTGATTCATTAATTATTTTGTAAAGACTTTGTCCCCTCAATGACTTTCTTTTTGGCTATGCCAAAGGGTATCTTGCAAAATGTGAGAGATAATTTTCTATTCTTTAAACTTTCAAAAATAGTAGTGATTCCATGCAGTTATTTTTGTAGGTGTGCAGGTGTGTAAGATGTTTAGTTAAAGTGTTTTGAGTAAGTATGAACTTTTCTTACTCTGAGGACATCTAAGTTGTTCTGCAGCGATGTCTGATCTGAACAAAAAAGAGAAGAGAGTACATGGAAAGAGAATCATAACTATAATCCATGATATGTGAGAAAGAAAACATAAGTAATGGAATAACATGGGTTTCATGTGATTATTATTTAGCAAGGTGTGAACAGTATTGATTTAAAATATTAAGGATAATAAAAATATTGAGAGGACAAGTGAAGAAAGATATAAACTTTAAACAATTAAAATAAATATATAGATCTTAAATGTTTAGGTATTTTGATGGTTAAAGTTGTTTGCCAACCTGGCTGGGTCATGATTCTCGGTGGTTTGGCAGTTATGATGTAATTTGACAGTTATGGAATGATGTAATCACCCCCATGATGAGATCTGATACACTGTAATTACCTCAATGATGAAATCTGCTATGAGCAGCCTATCATTTAAAAAGGAGTTTCTTTGGAGGTATGGCCTGCATTCAATATACATAGACTTTCTGGCAAAGTTTACTGGTTTTTGCTGGCTCTGGATCCTGCGTCCGGCTCGTCATCATCTGACTTCCAGTTCTTGGTGCTTCATCCAGCAGCCTGCCATCTGAACTGCCAATCTTGGGTTCATCAGCCCCTGCAACTATGTAAGTCAAGAGAAGCCTCCAGCCTGATGCCTGACCCATGGACTTGGAACTTCCCAGCCTCTACAACTGCCTGAGCCATTTCTTTGATATAAATCTGTCTCTCTTCACTGGTTTTGCTTCTCTAGGGAATGCAGTCTAAGACAAGTATTATATCATACTAACATTTCCATTCTATTAGTCTACTATATGTCTACTTTATTGTTCTTATTGTTTTAAACTTGTGTGAGGTCTAGAATGTACTAAAGAGTCTTCAACTTTATGTAAGGAGATCTTTCTTTAAGCTTGATATAACAGGTTTCAAGTGGCAGTTTAGATTTTGAATGGAAGAAAGACTTTTCAGCATTCTATGACCACTAATTTGCATTTGTAGATAAGTAATTTGCAACACTGTTTTCCTTTCTCATATGCAATTAATATAGTTTTTTTTTTTTTTTTAAGCAAAGCTTCTGTTGTTCTGACCCTTGGGCACTAACTAGAACAATCCATTTTAATCAGCCTTGCGTTACACACCAACAATGGTTTGACTCATGTCTAGGTTTTCTATGTTTTGGTTAACATCCATGATAGACAAATCTCCAAAGTTTACTAATACACAAGGGTTTTCAAATAATTTTTGACTGGGCCTTCTGCACCCACAGTTCCATCTGTTACTACCAAATTTGTAACTATCCTTTAAAAATATAATTACATTTCATTTCAATTTTCACATTTGCCAATTACTAGTTATGTGATCTTTGTGTCACTTTTTAAGCTGTTAGAATTGCATGTGGTTGTCGTTGTTTTATTTTGCTTTATTTTTACCTAAAATAAGAACTCGAGGATAAGTCAATGAGTTTGCTGGCCAAAAGCAAATCAATGTGATCTGAACAGGTACTTACTTCTCACATGTTCTTTGCTTATAAAACTAAAAATTTTCTCATCTATCCTCCATTATACCCAGGAAATACTTATTATTGATATAATGAAAGAATTGTGAAACTGATTATTTAAGGAAAGTAAAATATCACAATCTATCATATGAATTAGGGCTAAATTTTTAAGGATGAAGCAATGGCTTGTATTGGGAATGTACCAAATTATCTTTGAGCTATCTACTGTCAGCCAATCAAGGAGAAAATCAGTCAGCCTTAATTCTGTCAATATGAGCAAAAAATATCTTCCATAACTCAAACTAAATAATTACTGTAAAAGACACACTGGAGTAATATCAGATAATTCTCTGACAAAATAATGCAACCACAAAAATAGCTTATTTCACTGTCTGATAATTGAAATGATTTTCAAACTCATTTCAGAGTTGAAACAATATAGTTGCCTGTTTATACTAACCTAAAAAAAGAAGACAAAGAAAAACCATATTTTAAAAAATTTCTATAGAATTAGGTTTCTAATTATGAGCTAAACAAACTATTAAGTCACACAATTTCCTGAAATGAATTGATATAAGCTAGAGATTATTAACCAAGGGAGAAAAATGTGGCAGCCTGCTTTCATAAAGACAACAGCCTTGGAGATCCTTTGGGGCTGTTCTACTCTGTCCTATAGGGCTGCTGTGAGTCGGAATCTACTCAACAGCAAGAAGTTTGTAGGTTAGAGACTATTAAAATAATTAATGTGTCCTGTGAACATAAAGTTAATTATGGCATGATTTAAAACATATAGTAACTTTCTCTATCACATGTACTACTAAACTGTATATTTAGTAATAAATTAAATTTTTTTAGAAGAAATAGATGCACAGTAAAGAATATAATGTGCAGTTTAGGATGTCATTAATCTTATGAACAGCTTCATAAAGAGTGCTAGAATAGAATTCATATAACCACTGGTTCAGCTTTTCAATAACATCCGTTGCAAAGCATCAGGGTAGTTTAAATTTGACAAGTATCAGTTGTCAAAGCCCTCCAGACAAAGACCACCAGGAGCACATTTGCAGTTAAACAAGTTGGGGTTATTACTGTTTGCATGAAAGGAAAACACACAACATAGCAGCCTTGGGGCTTCTTGGTCAAAGGGTGGTCACAAGACCTGCTACAGGTTATGGGCTTTGGTTGGGTGATTGGGGATCCAAGAAAGCAAGGCCTTGCTCTTAACTGGATGCTGTCTGGAGGCAGGATAAATTTATAAGTGGGTAACTCAGTAAATCCTATCTCTTTAGAGGGTAGACTGGGCAAAAAACAGTTGTCACTCATTTCAGCTGAGAGGGGGTGTTTGGTTTCTTGAGTTGCACAATGTCTTTGTGTTGTCTCATCTTACCATCGTCTTAGACTGGCCTGATACTGGTGTTCTGTTAGATTTTTTATGTTCACCAGGAGAACATGGGCAAGTTGTGAGCATCAAGCCAGTTTATGATGCCATTGAGATGCAGCTGTGAGCATCAAACCACTTTATAGTAACTGAAGCCCCAGTATCAGCAGCTGCTTTCTTCCTAAGAGTTTATTTAGTGCAACAGCTAGCAGTTATGTAATGCAAACCACAGGGTTTCATAAATTTATGCAGTGACAGCACTGAAAAGAATCCAGATCCTGCTGGATAATCTATTCATATTTTAGATGACTACATTAAGCCCAAAAGAGTTTAAGTGACTTTCCAAGGGCTCTCCACTGATTTGTCACAGAAACAGGAAGCAAACTAAGTTTTTTGACCTGGATATTGTGTGTCGTCTTCTATACCAGGTTACTTATCCCTAATGTATGCTATACATGTTTTAATAATGCAGTTCCTATGTTTTAGATGAGAAAATCACAGAGTGGTTCATGGATTTTGTTTCTTCTGCAGTTGTGGATAAGGAGGGATATGTCAGATATAATATTAGGACATCAAGATCCCCACAACTAATTCAGGCAGGTAAGTTTTGCTTGTATCAGTTTTATGTATTGAAAGTCTACCCAAATCTTAATGAGAAAGAAATGCTTTTCATTGTTAAAAAATGTTTATAAACACTGAAGTAGGTGATTAATTTTGTACAAGTAGATGGTATACTGAAAAAAAAAAAGTTGTGGTTGAGTCGATTGTAACTCATGGTGACCCCACGTGTTGCAGAGTATAACTGCATTCCATGTGATTTTCAAGGTTTTTGGAAGCAGATTGTCAGGACTTCCTCCTGAGGCACCTCTAGGTGGATTTGCACAGACAACCTTTTTGTTAGTAGTCGAACACTTAACTGCTTGCACTACCGGGGGACTTCATTGAATAAATATTATGTGATTAACAAAGAAAATATAGTTAACAGAAATAGGAAATCAGAATAATATAGTGTTCTTTTCAGGAACTTATGAAGGACTTTGTTAAAAATGCAAGTATTATATACATAAACTATGGCAGAGAGATAATTGGCAATTTTACCATCTCCCTAATTTCTCAGACTTTCAACAAATATTACATCTAATTTCAATATGATTGTTTTCTCTTTTTAAGTTACATTGAGTTAAAATCAAAATTATTAACTCAGTTCCAAAACTTGTTACAGTTACTGATCACAAGAGATAAGTGTATATTGCTAACATAGCTATATTCCTATAATAGTTGATGAAAACATATTCTGTTTTAAAAAAATATGTACTCATTTAGCCATTGGAAATCCAAAGTGTGCAATTAGCCCACAGCAAATGAAAGGACGATTTAAAAAAAAAAAAGCCATTTGTATATTAAGTGTTGGGAATTTGAATTCATTTTCCTAATTAAAAAGTATATATTTGGTAGATTAATTGGATCATTCTCCTTACAGAGATTTTAATCAATTGTGAAGGGGATAAGGGACATTGATTTTTGGAAAGAGAGGTGGAAAGTTTAAAATCATGCCAAGTGAAAGCAGTATTAGACTATATGAAATTGGAAACAAACAAGTTGTGTGTGACGGACAATATTTTCCCTCAAGTACGGTAAGGAAAATTAATCAGAAATTAAAGCAATGCATTGGTTCAATTAGATAAACTGTTAAAATACCTTAAAGTGTAAATTTAAGGAACATGCATATTAAAATATAGGCTATTTGGAACCAGAGTATATGTCCAACTCTCTAACCAACGTAATAAAAAATTGATTGTGGAAAACGTGATTATTTCTGAATAGAGTTTCATGAGAGTAGATACTGGATGTAGGAGATTGGCTAATAGAAAGTTACAGCAACACATCTTCTAGTAATTTCTTAAACTTATTAAATCCCACCAGCTGCCTGCTGCCTCCAGTTTATTGGTAGATTGCCCGTCATTGGGCTTCATTAAAAAAACAAAAAAACCCAAATATTGATGTCAGGTTTGGAGAATCTATGCTTTTAGAGGTGTGGTCAGGCTTTAGATGGGTGAAGGATGCACTTTACTCCATTTTGAGAAAGAATTAACTTGTTCCCATTGTTCTCAACATGGATGCCTGTTCCTACATGGCTATACACACAGCCTCATCTTTCATCTGCTCACACTTCTACCGCGTCCTGTGGAACCTATATCCAGTCAAGGGCAACATTCCACGCGATCTCAACATGTACCCTTTTTAAAAAATGTTAATACTTTTACTCAAATTAGGCACTGCTCAGGGCTCAGGACACGGATTTTTGCAGCCACATGCCACCCATGCTTCCTTATTCTTCTGTTCTCTCTAGGATCTTATTTCTTCAATCCAATTTGAGTTCATTTTCTTGGCATCCCAGGTCCAAAATGTTGTTGAATAGAGAGCTCAGCTTTTAAGCTTTTTAGATGCTTCTTTCTGCTTGTTATCTTAACCTCTCAGAATTGCCAAATTCCTAATGGGAAAAACAAGAACAGAATATCTGACTTGTTTTAATATACTTTTCTTCTTTCCAGGATCTTGGCTCCTTAAGTCTTAGCTGCTGGTAGCTCTTGAATGCCCTTGAACATATTATGTCTTGTATTTTATCCAGCTGGGCTAATTAACCTAGTATGAAAGATGGCCAAATACAAGCTAGTTTATTATAGCTGAAAGGAGAATATCATCAAATGTGCATGATAAAATTTAACACGGCATTAGAAATAAGCAAACCAAGTTATCCTTATTTATAGACAATATATGATTCAATATCTTAAATATCCAAGAGATAAGCCTATAGAAATTATAACCAATATGAAGACAAACTCTTAAGAAAGTTGAATAAAAAGTCAAAATGCAAACTATATCATACATACATAATACGAGTAAACATATACATGCCCATAAACATATATATAAAGGAACTTAGGTGACCCAAGCAGTTTACAGGTGGCTGCTAACCTAAAAGTTGGTTGTTGGAACCCACCCAGTAGTTCTGCAGAAGAAAAGGCCTGGTGAACTGCTTTTGCAAAGATTGCAGTCAAGAAAACACTATGGATCCGTTCTGGTCTATAATGCATGGGGTAAACATGAGTTGGGGGCCAACTTGACAGCAGCTAACAACTATAGACATACATATATATATAGATAGATAGATAGATAGATAGATAGATAGATAACAAAAAATTAAACAAGCAAACCCATTACCATGGAGTCAATTTAGACTCATAGTGACCCTACAGGACAGAGTAGAACTGCCCCATAGGGTTTCCAAGGAGCAGATGGTGGATTTGAACTGCCGACGTTTTGGTTAGCAGCTGTAGCTCTCCACTACTGCACCACCAGGGCCATATATATATATGTATGTATGTATATATATGGATGTCAGAAGAGACTCTGAAACTTTCTCTTGGAGGTAGAACAGCTAAAGCAAATGGAAGAAATGATAAAGTAAAAGCAGTGAACAGAAGATTTCATAGAGTGGCTCGAGAAGACAAAGTATTATAATGAAATGTGCAAAGACCTGAAGTTAGAAAACCAAAAAGGAAGAACACACTTGGCATTTCTCAAGCTGAAAGAACTGAAGAAAAAAATTCAAGCTTCAAGTTGCAATATTGAAGGATTCTGTGGGGAAAATACTGAACAACATAGGAAGCATCAAAAGAAGATGGAAGGAATACAAAGAGTCATTGTACCAAAAAGAATTTGTCAACATTAAACCATTTCAGGAGGTAGCTTACGATCAAGAGACGATGATATTGCAGGAAGAATTCCAAGCTGCACTGAAAGCGTAAAGATAAACAAGGCTCAAGGAATTGACGGAATACCAATTGAGATGTTTCAACAAATGAATGCAGTGCTGGAAGCACTCACTCATCTATGTCAAGAAATTTGGAAGACAGCTACCTAGTCAACTGACTGGAAGAGATTGATATTTTTGTCCATTCCGAAGAAAAGTGACCTAACAGAATGTAGACATAATCGAATAATATCATTAATATCACACACAAGTAAAATTGTGCTGAAGATAATTCAAAAACAGTTGCAGCAGCACATTGACGGGAACTGCAAGAAATTCAAGCAAGATTCAGAAGAGGACATGGAATGAGCTATATCATTGTTTATGTCATATGGATCTTGGCTGAAAGAGAATACCGGAAAGATGTTTACCTTTGTTTTATAGACTACATAAAGTCATTTGGCTATGTGAACCATAACAAATTATGGATAACTTTGGGAAGAACGAGAATTCCAGAACACTTAATTGTGCTCGTGGGAAACTGTACATAGATCAAGAGGCAGTCATTGAAACAGAACAAGAGGATAATGCATGGTTTAAAATCACAAAAGGTGTGTGTCAGGGTTGTATCTTTTCACCATACTCATTCAATCTGTATGATGAGCAAATAATCTGAGAAGTGAGACTATATGAAGAACTCTGCATCAGGTTTAGAGGAAGACTCATTAACAGCCTGAATTATGCAGATGACACAAACTTGCTTGCTGAAACTGAAGAGGACTTGAAGTGCTTACTGATGAAAATCAAAGACTAAAGCCTTCAGTATGAATCATACCTCAACATAAAGAACACAAAAATGCTCACAATTGGACCAGTAAGCAACATCATGATAAATAGAGAAAATATTGAAGTTGTTAAGGATTTAGTTTTACCTGGATCCACAATCAATCCCCATGGTAGCAGCAATCAAGAAATAAAGGACATATTTCATTGGGCAAATTTGCTGCAAAATACCTTTTTAAATTATTCAAAAGCAAAGACATCGCTTTGAAGACTAAGGTGCACCTGACCCAAGCCATGTGTCTTAGTCATCTAGTGCTGCTATAACAGAAATACTACAAGTGGATGGCTTTAACAAAGAGAAATTTATTTTATCGCAGTCTAATAGGCTAGAAATCCAAATTCAGGGTGTCAGGGGAAGGCTTTCTCTCTCTGTTGACTCTGAAGGAAGGTTCTTCTCATCAATCATCAATATTCCCCCAAGCTAGGAGCTTCTTCACACAGGAACCCTGGGTCCAAAGGATGCGGCCTGCTCCTGGCACTGCTTTCTTGGTGGTGTGAGGTCCCCTGTCTCTCTGCTTGCTTCTGTCTTTTATATCCCAAAAAAAATTGGCTCTAGACACAATCCAATCTTGTATATTGAGTCCTGACTCATTAATATAACTGCCACCTATCCCCCCTCATTAACATCATAGGTAAAGGCAGGATTTACAACACATAGGAAAAGAACATCAGTTTACAAAATGGTGGACAATCACACAATACTGGGAATCATGGCCCAGTCAAATTGATATACATATTTTAGGGAGATATAGTTCAATCCATGGCACCATGGTATTTTCAGTCATCTCATATGCATTCAAAAACTGGACAATGAATAAGGAAGACCCAAGAAGAGTCAATGCCTTTGAATTATGGTGTTGGCAAAGAATATTGAATATACCATGGCCTGCCAGAAGAAGGAACAAGTATGTCTTGGAAGAAGTACAGCCAGAGTGCTCATTGGAAGCAAGTATGGCAAGACATGGTCTCACCTACTTTGGACATATTATCAAGAAGGATCAGTCCCTGGAGAAGGTCATCATAGTTGGTGAGGTAAAGGGTCAGTGAAAAAGAGGAAGCCCCTTAGTGAGATGGATTGACAATGGCTGCTACAATGGGCTCAAACATAGCAATGATTGTGAGGATGAAGCAGGATTGTGCAGTGTTTTGTTCTGTTGTAGCTAGGGTGACCATGAGTTGGAACCGACTTGATGGCACTCAGCAACAACAAATTAGAAGAACAGCTTAATTTGATATCCATTTTAGTAATATCACTTTCTGTATTGTGTAGAAAGGGCTGTGGAACAGCAACATTGGAGAGCAAAGTTAACTTTTTGGTAGCCTTTTGCAAAATCATGTAATCCTGAGTTAGAGATATAACAGAAGCGAGAGGTATTTGCTAAGTAGTAGCAATAGTAACAATATCAGCTGAATTTACATATATTTACTATTTATATAGTGAGTAATATTATATCTCAATTTATTTAATCCACACAAAATCTCTTTTCTGAGTTCTATTTTAATTTGAATTTGGCAGATATGGAAATTAACGTCAATTATAATTAGTTAGAAATGTAGTTAGTTAGAAATGGCTTGTGATTCTCTGCTCTTACCTATGATGAACTGTGTACCACCTCACTAAGAACAACCACAACTAGTTGACCCCAGGCTGGGTTACTGATGGAGTGGTGATCATACGCGTGGCCTTATCTGAGTGCTAGGTCCATCATGAATGGAAAGAACTAAGCAAGAAAAAAACATTTAGAGATGAAAGATTATGCATCACTTTTGAACCAGATAATTTGTACGATTCCTCAAGCAGTTATATATATAAATAACAGCTATCAGGAGAGACATATGAACTGGAGGAAAAGATCTGAGAATTATCAGTGTACTAATGATAATTAAACTCATGGAAATGAAGTGCAAGAGCAGGAAAATGAGAAAAATTTTGACCTACAACAGATCTCTCAATACCAGCCACATGTAAAGAATAGGATTAGAAATTGAAACAAGAGAAGGACCATGCAGAGAGAACAAGGGAACAAGAGTGAAAGAAAGAGAGTGAGAGAGAGAAAGAGAAACAAATAACTCAAACCAGTATGGTATGCCAAATGACAAGGGAAAAGTTTTTAAAGCTAAAATTCAGATAGATACTTCTATCTTTTCTCATATACATGTCTTTACTCCAAAAATATTGACTCTGCCACTGTCTCCCTCTCCATTATCTATCCTATATTCTATATATATCCTATATATATACATATTCTCTCTCTATATATATTCCTTACATATATATATATATATCTCCCATATTCCCTCCGTATTAGATCCTATAGAGTGTCATTCTAACTGGTATTACTTATAACACTCTCTAATACTAGTTGAGACCAACTCTCCTGGCAAAATTCAAATTATGGTTAAACACAAGTGTGATTGTTAAGATTGTGTGTCAGCTTGGCTGGGCCATGATTCTCAGTGTTTACATGTGATCACTCCCATTATTGAATCTGCTGTGATTAGCTAATCAGTTGAAAAGGAGTTCCTTGGGGGTGTGGCCTGCATCCGAATATAAGCAGAGTTTTTGGCTTTTTGCTCACTCTGGATCCTGTGGCTGCCTCCTGTCATCTCACCTCCGGTTCTTGTGACTTGAGCTAGCAGCTTACCCATCAATTTTGGGATTTGTCAGTCTTCACAGCCTGCGAACAAGAGTCCTGCTCCCCAACCTGCTGATCTTGGGTTCGCCAGCCCCTGCAGCTATGTGAATCGGGAGAAACCTAGCAGTCTTTCCTGCTGATCTTGGAATTCATTTACCTTCACAGCCTGTGAGCCGGAGCCCTGCTCTCCGACCTGCCGATCTTGGCTTGCCAGCTTCTGCAGCTGTGTAAACTGGGAGAGGCCTCTACTCTGATCCATGGACTTGGGACATTCTAGCTTCTACAATCGCATGAGTGGTTTCCTTGATATAAATATCTCTGTATATATATTTATATGCTTTACTGGTTTTGCTTCTCTAGAGAACCCAGCCTAAGACACCAAGTATTCAAATTCTTCACATCTATCTCTATGCACCTCAGCACTGCTGGAATAAAACAATTGAGGTGGGTCAATTAGGTTTATTGTATCATGGTCACTAATAAAATTGGGCCCTTAATGCTATTTGGTGCATCTGATATGCTTGGTAAGGACTTTTTTTTCTACTTTCAGAGAAAGTATTTAATTATTTTATAGGGAAAGAAAATCAACAACTTGTCCTAAAGCCATTTTGAGCAAATGTGCAGTCATAGAGAAAAGCACTTATTATTTTGATATACACTGAAAAAATGTCCACTCTGATAAGTATAGTCCTGAAATAGATAATAAAACTCCTTCCTTCTGGTATAAGTTACACAATCCCTAATAAAAGAATCTTAATCTTTGACTTTTGCGAATAGATATGTGATAACCCTAGCAAATGATGATCATATGAGAAAGCTGGTGTTCTTTTCTCCCATGAGTGGACTATGCAGTAGATGCTTTTGGTGCCCTATGTCACATTTCCTGAGCCAACCTCCCATTGCAGCTGCATCTGTGTATGCAGTCAGCCTCCCACTCACATGTCCACTTCAAATCATTTCATGGTTCTGTCTTGGAGCTTTCTCTAAACCTTCTCAGCTCAAAGGATGCATCATCCAAAATTAATACTACTGAGGGCAGATCTCAACCTTGGATTGTGAGCAGAGATATAAATATTCCAGTCTCCCATTCTTTGGACTGATACTTTCAGTAAAACTTCATCAGCTTTTAGGAATACTCAGTAGTGTCTGTTTCCATTACTTACAGGACCAGCCTCAATATTGTACCTTTATTTGGCCTTTTCTCAGTCATTCTGTCTTTGGATATATTCATTTGATAAATTTGGATTAAAAAGAGTCCCATGAGGATAAAATATTTACATGATCTCAAACTGTGTCCACACAAATCAATAATTAATTACAAAGTGCAAAATAACAAATTTATAGTGGATTTTCCTGATGCACGCAACCTTACCCAAGTGATCTGTCTTAACATCACCAGTATCTATTTAAAGTGATATCTTGTGCTTTCCATTATAACGCAATGAGAAGAAAACTCCATTACCCCGGGTTGTTCCTATCAAAAATTAATAACCTGAATCTAATCATGAGGAAATCCAAAAAAAAAAAAAAAAAAAACACATGTTGGGAGGCATTATACAGAACAACAGAACAACTGTCCTTGACTTGTACCGTTTTATTAAAAAAATATATCAAAGTGAAGAAAGGTAATTGATAATTACTGATGATTAACAAAGAAGAAGAATTTGTAGTTGGAAAATATGGCCTTGATGATAGAAACAATGCCAGAGATCGCATGATAGAATTTTGGAAGATCAACTAATTCAACGCTGCTAACACATTTTTCAGCAACATAAACTGTGACTATACACATGAACCTCACCAGATGGAATATACAGGAATCATATCAACTACATCTGTGGAAAGAGATGATGAAAGAGCTCAATGTCATCAATCAGAACAAGGCCAAGAGCCGACTGTGGAAAGACCATCAATTGCTCATATGCGAGTTCAATTTGAAGCTGAAGAAAATTAAAACAAGTCCACGAGATCCAAAGTACAACCTTGAGTATATCCCATCTGAATTTTGCTACCTTCTCAAAAATAGATTTGACACATGGAACAGTAATGACTGAAGACAAGTTGTGGAATGACATCAAGTACATTGTATATGAAGAAAGAAAGAGGTCATTAAAAAGATGGGAAAAAAAGAAAAGACCAAAGTGGATGTCAGAAGACACTCTGAAAGTTGCTCTTGAACATAGAGTAGCTAAAGCAAAAGGAATAGATAAAGAAATAAAAGGGCTGAACGGAATTTGAAAGGGTGGCTTGAGAAGACAAAGTAAAGTATTATAATGAAACATGCAAAGAGCTGGAGATAGAAGGCCAAAAGGGAAGAACACTCTCTGCATTTCTCAAACTGTAATAACTGAAGAAAAAATTCAAGCCTCAAGTTAAATTGGGATGAATTTTTGGGGGAAGATATTAAATTATGCAAAAGCATGAAAAGAAGATGGAAGGAGTATACAAAGTCACTGTACCAGAAGTATTGGCCGATATTCAAACATTTCAAGAGGTAGCATATGATCAAGAACCAATGATAATGAAGAAAGAAGTCTAAGCTACACTGAAGGCATTGGTGAAAAACAGTACTCCAGGAATTGACAGAATATAAATTGCTATGTTTCAACAAACAGATGCAATGCATGAAGTGCTAACTCTTCTATGCAAGATATTTGGAGGACAGCTACCTGGCCAACTAACTGTAAGAGATCCATATATGTGCTTATTCCCAAGAAAAGTGATCCAAAGGAATGTGGAAATTATCAAACAATATCATTAAGATCACATGCAAGTAAAATAATGCCGAAGATCATTCCAAACCGGTTGCAGCAGTACATAGATAAGGAACTGTCAGAAACTAAAGCAGAACTCAGAAGAGGACGTGAAATGAGGGATATCATTGCTGACGTCAGATGGATCCTGGCTGAAAGAAGAGAATACCAGAAAGATGTTTACCTGTGTTTCAGTGACTATTCAAAGGCTTAGGACTGTGTGGATTATAAGAAATTACAGATATTGCAAAGAATGGGAATTCTAGAGCACTTAACTGCGCTCATGGGGAACCCATACATAAACCAAGAGGCAGTTGTTCAAACAGAACAAGGGAATACTGCATGGTTTATTCAGAAAAGGCTTTCGTCAGGGTAGTATCCTTTCACCATACTATCTAATCTGTATGCTGAGCAAATAATCCTAGAAGCTGGATCGTATGAAGACACTGCATCAGGATTGGAGGAAGACTCATTAACAACCTGCGTTAAGAGGACTTGTAGCAGTTACTGATGAAGATCAAAGATTACAGCCTTCAGTATGGATTACACTTCAACATAAAGAAAATAAAAATCCTCACAACTGGACCAATAAGCAGTGTCATAATAAATGGAGAAGAGATTGAAGTTGTCAGGGATTTCATTTTACATGGATTCACAATCAACACCCATGGAAGTAGCAGTCAAGAAATCAAACAACATATTACATTGGGCAAGTCTGTTGTAAAAGAGCTCGTTAAAGTGTTAAAAAGCAAAGATGTCACCTTAAGGACTAAGGTGCACCTGTCCCAAGCCATGCTATTTTCAATTACCTCATATGTATGTGAAAGCTGGACAATGACTAAGGAGGACTGAAGAAGAATTCGTACCTTTCATTTATACTCTTGATGAAAGATATTAAATATACGTTGGACTGCTGGAAAAACAATCAAACCTGTCTAGGGAGAATTACAGCCAAAATGCTCCTTGGAGTGAGAATAGCGAGACTTTGTCGCAAGTACTTTGGACATCTTATACCAGGTCAGCAAAAAATAGGAAGCTCCTCAACAAAATGGATTGACACTGTAGCTGCAACAATGGGCTCAAACATAGCAATGATTGTGAGGATGGCACAGGACCAGGCAGTATTTCGTTCTATTGTTCATAGGGTTGCTATGAGTCAGAAACAACTGGACGGCACCTAACAACAAAACATAGTGCCCTTTATTAATATAACCAGAAATCTCATCACCTTTTCTAAAATCTGTCTAGGAAGAATTACAGCCAGAATGCTCATTAGAAGCGAGGATAGCAAGATTCTGTCTCACATAATTTGTACATGTTATCAGAAGGAACCATTCCATGGAGAAGAACATCATGCTTGGTAAAGATGAGGGTCAGCTGAAAAGAGGAAGTTCCTTAACGAGATGGATTGACATAGTCGCTGCGACAATTGGCTCAAACATAGCAATGATCGTGAGGTTGATGCAGGACCGGAGAGTGTTTCGCTGTGTTGTACATAGGCTTGCTATGAATCGGAACAAACTCGACGGTACCTAACAACAATAACAAAGAGATATGACAACTGAATGCAATGCATTATCCATGTTGGATAATTCACTGGTATTAAAGAAATAACTAAAGGCTATTTTTTGAAAAATTGACAAAATCTGAACATGGATATGAATTAAATAATTTAAAAAAAAAACACTAGATTATTCAACAGATAAACAATCCCAGGAATATGAATGAACCCAAGCAAAATAAAGAGAATCGCTCGGCTAAATCCCAAATGTATATGGGAAATATATGTTCATTGTTGCATGTCTGTAAGTTTATGTTTTTTTTTTTGGTTAGCCTAATTCTGGCTAAAAATAACTAGTATGTTAACATTGCTGATAAATATAAGAATAAAAAAATTATCTCTCCTTAGTCTATGTCTAGCCCTCAGTTTAACAGGCTATATTTATAAGAATGGAAATTAATCACCCATTAAATTGTATCTTTTTTGGTTAAAAAAAAGGTAAACACTGAATATTCTTAACATAAAGAGCCGTGGTGGCATAACAGTTAAGCTCTCAGCTACTAATTTAAAGGCTGGTGGTTCGAATCCACCTAGTGACTCTGTGGGAGAAAGATCTGGCAATCTGTTCCCATAAAGATCACAGCTCAGAAAACCCTATGGGTCAGTTCTACTTTGTCATGTGTGGTCGCTGTGTAGAAATTGACTTGACAGCACCTAAAAAGAACAATAGTTTATAAACTAATAATAATTGTAAACACATAATGATAATACTTGCAATAAAGTTGTCTTGTCAACAAAGCAACTTAGAAAAAAGTTATATATTACACAATGTGCCTTTGGTGAGTGTCCCAAGCGTACGCCAGTTCCTTTTCTGGTTCAGTGATAGAAAGTCACAAGAGACCGTTACTCTCATTGTAACAATGAAAATTTGCCAAGTAAGCTACACATTGTAAATTTAAAAAAAATAAAAAAGATAATCTCCTTAGAACTAAGATACCAAAAAAAAAAAAAAAACCCTAAATAAATTAATTCCATAAAGTGCATATCCTTCATGGGAGATAAGAGACCCAAGGCTTCTCTAATCCCTGCCAAACTGTGGTAAGAGAAATAATCCACTTCCCCCAGAACAGAGGAACCAAAAAAGAGGAAAGAATAGAAAATAAATACAAAGATGAGAGACTTAAATCCAGCCATGTAAATAGTTACTTGCCTCTCTTGGCTTTCATGAAACCTCACCCTTCCCGTGAACACTGTCTGTGAGTCCTCCTTAGTCTCATTTCCATAGTCTTGATTTTCCATTTGAACTCTGTATAGTGCACTACTACCTCTGCTCTGCCCTGGCTTCTCTTACCTCCTTCTCTATCTGCCTTCTTTTTGTCTCTGAGTAGCATAATTGCTTAATATGCTCGGCTGCTACCTGAAAGGTTGGTGGTTCGAATACACCCAGAGGCACCTCAGAAGAAGGGCCTGGCAATCGACTTCCAAAAAATCAGCCATTGAAAACCCTAGAGATCGCAGCTCTACTCTGACAGGCATGGAGTTGACATGAGTTGAAACAGACTTGAAAGCAATTAGTTTACCAGGTTATTATTTGAGATACAAATTTATATCCATATAATGATGACACTCAAATTCATATCTTAATTTATATTCGCTTTCTCTGTCTCTGGTGACAATACTCCACTCCAAACCAGTCTTTTATCAATACAAGACTATAATAATTTCATAACTTGGGTTTCAATATTTAATATTGATTCACTTTATCCTGTTCTTAAATGTGTTTTTAAAATAGTTTTTAGTATCAGAATCATCTCATTCTTCTTTGCAGCGTGAAACTATTCAACAACTTCCCAATGCACGTGGCAAAAGATCCTAACTCTTTATCATGATGTTGAGATGGTTTCTCCAGGAAAAATCTTGGTGTGCAGGATGTGTTGTAGGAAGTACCCCTAGAGCCAATGCCTAGAGAAGAGAATGGGGGAAAGCAGGACTGATCAGGAAGAAAAACAAAGCATTGAAGCCAGGCTTTACAAAAGCCTTACTGATGCCATGGGGAGCTCTCAAGCTAAATGAAGTCTATCTCCTCATCAAAGTCCTTCTTTGAAAGGTGATCTCAACAATGTGTTTCCATATCAATCACAGTTGACAAGATCTGCACTGGGCATCAACACCTGTAAAGGGAAGAGATAGAATGAATAATTGTGCGGAAGAATTCAAACTGGTATGTAGGCCCCATAAGGCCTCAGTCAAAGGGATGGAAAGCTCTGGGGGCAGTACTGCCCATCCTAGCACCCTATGTTGGGCACAAATGTCCAGGTCTTTATACTCTTGCCTAACTCAATTGCTTCCTATTGGCTGGTCCAGGGAAACCATAACCTAGGGAAAAGCGTTTTGTGCAACTGAAGCAGACTCTGAAGAGGTGACTTTGAAGAGAGTATGAGTGGTTCATCTCCCTGTCTACCACGTGTTACCCTTGCGTATGATTAAAAAGAAATACCCCAGTCAGGTCATTCAGCCTGCATTTATGCACAAGATCTGCAAGTCCCAATTGTACAAAAAAATTCAATACCATCCCCTAAAGAAAGTAGATGACTTTCATAGAAAATAGGTGACTTATAGAAAGCCTTCCCAGTTTGTGTATCACCATCATGAACAAATAAACAAGATGTTAGCTAACAACAAAAATGTGGGAGTAACATCACCTTTTCAAACCACATCAAAGAAGACCATGCATAAGGGCAAACCTTGCATAAAGTAAAACTGAATATATTAGCTGTAAAAGAAAGGTAATGAATAAATTGTCTTCAGTCAAATTTAGTAGTAATGCAGTTTACTAAGTTAGTAAGGCATGACTTTTAAAGAACAATTTTAGCCAGGAAGTTGTTTTATAAAGCTAATTTACATTCAGCCCTCTTTGGAATAGTCCTCATCTTGAATATAAATATTTTCTTTTTCAAATATTTCAAAGCTATATAAGAATATTAATGTGGAATAAAATATCTCAGTATGTGGCAACTCATCTAGAACCAAAGTAAATATCGGCTTCATTTCAGGTAACAAGGACATAATGAAGATAAAACAAACATTATCTCCATGGGAAAAAAAGATGTATAATGGCTCCAATTGGAAATACTCTTCAATAACCTAGTGAAACTCGATTGTCTTTATGCATTCAGGCTCATACATAAGTGGGTGAATGAGAGTTTATGAATATTCCAGAAAGTAAAGTGTTTCTAATATGTTGGTTCTCTAAAGGGGCAGCCATGAAGAGTCTGTTCTGATTATTAAAATCTCCATGAAGCAGGCCGTTTTTGAATGACTTAATCGTATCAATAATTTCTCAGAATTATTTTTAGCTTTAACATTCTACAACTTATTCTTTGCATTTAAGATCACAGTATAATGTTTGAGATTTCATGGTCAAAGTGATAAAATAATGAATGGGAATTTTTGAATAAGATGTTGGTTCATATCCATTGTAATTCACATTAAGAACTAGTAAACACAAAAATAAATTTGGTTTGAAATGAAGGTACATTAATTTCCAAACAATAAATAATATAGGCTTAAATAATAGAGAATTTATATTTATTTATGAGGCGTAAGAACTCACCAGAAGTAGCATAGATGACTTGACAGAAGCAAATGAGGCATATTATGAAAGTGCATACAGCCCATCTGAGATAAAATGAAATGATGCAGCTGTTTGTCACAGAGCAATCACCAGACAAGCCAGTCGAGTGCTTTCCCCAGGCTAGTACTTAATAAAGAAATGCATAAATGAATTGATCCAATTTGTGTTCTACATGCAACTGCAAAGTGTGTAGGCAGATGCTATCAAACATCAACATTAATGAGAAATCCCGTATGTAGTATTCTTGATAAGAAAAGGCAAAATATAAATTTTACTTTTAGCCTCATTAAGTAGAAAAAAAAAAGGTTTCTATGCTCAGGGAATGGGCATTGTGCCACTTTAAAGTGATAGTAACCTAACAAAAAAACAAACATGTTGCCCTTGACTCGATTCATGGGGACCCCATGTGTTAGAGTAGAACTGCTGCATACGATTTCCTTGGCTACAATCCCCTGGTGGTGTAGTGGTTAAGAACTCATGCAGCTAACCGAAGGTTGGTGGTTCAAATCTACCAGTCACTTCTTGGAAACCCTAAGGGGAAGCTCTACTCTGTCCTATAGGGTCATTTTGAGTTGGAATTAACTCAATGGCGCACAACAATGTTATAGAAGCAGATCTACTGGCCTTTCTACTGCTGTGCCACTGGATGAGTTTAACCTGCCAACCTTTAGATTAACAGTGGAGTGCAAACTGTTTGTGCCACCCAGGGACCTAATAGTAACATAAAGGCTCTTAATTAGAACAGCTAACTGTCCAGTAAAGGAGCATTTATATATATTCATATATGATTATAGGTTATCTAACGCACCAACTGGCTCCATGGAAGCTCAGTTTGATTCTGTGGAAGCACTACCTTCTTCACTATTGCACGAATAAAGTGAGATACTAACAGATCCAATGTGTTTCCCATTGAGGCAGTAGAGAATTCTTAGGCATCAGTGAGAATCAGCTGGATACATATTAAAAAAATATTAGGAGGAGAATGACCTTGGCATGAAATGGGTACAATCTCCTAACCATAGATTCAGGTGCTGATTTTCTGTGAGAAAAAGGATGTCCCCAAGGTCACAAAGCAAGTTAGTTAAAGAGATAGCATTAAATCCAATATTCAACAAGCCCAACACATGGCCAATACTTTGCACACACAGTGCCAGGATCTGCAAATATTAGCAAGAATGCTACTTTTTGTCCAAAGAGTTTAAGGCAAGTAAGACATATCAGGTTTCCTTTTAAGTATATATTGATGCCCTTTCCAAGAAACTGTTTTGGTTAACAGGTTAGCAGATATAGCTCTTAACCACTACACCACATATATATACATACGTATGTATATAAATTAAATTTACAAACCTTCACCGTAAAAAAAAAAAAAAAACATTTCAAGAAAAACGGCGATGTAGACAGAAGCACGTGATAGTCCCTCCACAGCAAAGATCCAAAAAAAACTAAGCC
>NW_004444052.1:6659803-6661864 GCF_000243295.1 Trichechus manatus latirostris
CATACGTATGTATATAAATTAAATTTACAAACCTTCTCCGTAAAAAAAAAAAAAAAAGGAGACTTCCGGCAAAACGGCGATCTAGGCAGAAGCACCATCCCATCCCTCCACAGCAAAGATCCAAAAAAAACTAAGCCAAACAGAGAAAACAACAATCCTGAAACCCTAAAACATTAAATGAAGAGATAAAGAACTCATCCAAGCACCACTGGAGTGAGAAAACTGACAGAGAATGGAGAGCAAGGGAGAGATCCATGCAGAGGACCCCTACTAGCTAACACAGCGCGGATCTGCCTTCTTGGACTCCTATCAAAGACCAGCAAATAGGGGGTATGAGAAAACAGCTTCATGGAGTTTCCAGCAGGAGACAGAACAACTGGTAATTTGTGATATATGCTTTCCCACCCCCAACCCTTCTTCACTCCCACACAGCCTCCTCTGCTTCCAGTAGCCACAGTCTCTTGTCTGGGAAGCACCGGCTGCTTGGATTCCACCCGCCCACACTGGCCGGCTCTCTGAGTGCCATTTGTTGGCTGCTGGTGTTGCTTTTTTTCTGCTTCTTTTGATTTCTTCCTTACCTCTCACCACTTCTCCCTCCTTTCTCTCAAATACCTGGCTCCGTGTGGCATCTTTGCTTCTTTCTGAGGAGCTGTGGAGCTCCATTTGAGTGTGGAACTGCTTCCCAGTCTGGGCTGCCAAGCTGGTGGGATCCTAGGGCTTTTGTTTGTTTGTTTGCTTTGGGTTGTTTGTTTCTTTTCTTTTCATTTTCTTGAGTTGGGAGCCTGTGCTGCACTGCGTGAAGCCTACCCCCTTGGCCTGCACAGATGCACAGAGGGATCCCTGAGAGCATTTCTTTTTTCCTGTTTTTTTTTTTTCTGTTTTTTTTGGGGGATTTTCTTGTTCTTTTTTTTAATTTGTGTTGTTTTCTTTTCCCTCTCTTTCCATTTTTGTCTTTCTTCATTACTCAGTTTCTCGTCTCTCTATACCTCCCTTATCTTTCTGTTCCCTGAATACCTGGCACTGAATACCTCTATGCCTTCTAGCCAGGCTGAACTGCAACACCTGAGAACAACTTCCCCAGACCTCATAGCTGCACCAGTAGAATCCCTGGGAGCTTTGCTGTTCTTTTTCTTTTCTGATTTTTATTTATTCATTCTTTTCTTTTCTTTTTTTGTTGTTCTTCTTCCCCTTTTTGTTTTTCTCCATTTCATAGTCTTTCATCTCTCCACTCCAACAGCAAGCTCTCCAAGCACTCTTTTTTGTTTTTTTGTATGTTTTTGGCTCCTGTTCCTATCTCCTTTCCCCCATACCCATCTTAGCTCCACACATAACAATTTACCCCCTACATCCTGCCTACCTGCACCATGCACTTAACATCACGCCACCAAGCAGCACAGGCATGGCCTACTGGAACCTGCCCTGCACTGATTACTGACCCACCAATGTGGCTATAGTAAGTACCACAAACAACCCGTCCCACTAACTCCTCTTCAGCTAGACCTGCCCGGCTCTACCATATCTGAGCAACTGACACTTATGCCCACAGATGAGCGAACAACAAAGACCACACAGACCGTCTGCTCAGACATAGCCAAATAAAAAAAAGGACAAAACCAACAAATCTACAATCAATAAACGAGAAAAATAACTACTGAATGCCCCGTAGACAGCAGAAAATATCAAAACATTTACGAAAACAAGACAGGATGGCTCCAACAGGCGTCCAAACTAAAACACCAGATAACTCTCCTGTGGAAGAAAATACACTAGAACTACCTGATAGGGAATTCAAATATGTAATACTCAGAATTCTATAATAGTTGAAGCAAAATGCAGACACCAATGAGGAAAAAATAGACAAATTCATGGAAAATACAGACAAAAAATTGGAAGAATTCAGGAAAATAATACAGGAACATAATGCCAAAATAAATTCACAACTAGAAATTATACAAAAACAACAATTAGAAATCCAAAAGATAAACAACAAGATTTCAGAAATGGACGGTGTCATAGAAGGGGTGAGGAGCAGATTTGAAACGATGGAAGACAGGATCGGTG
>NW_004444052.1:6667184-6669957 GCF_000243295.1 Trichechus manatus latirostris
TGGAAGAGCATAGTCAATGTCACTGAACTGTGCATGTAGAAATTTTTGATGTGATGTATCTTTAGCTATGTATATTTTCACCAAAAAAAAAAAAAAGGTCGGGAAGGGAGAGGGTTGACATGTCGTGGGGTTGTTAACTAATGTCATAAAACAATATGTGTACTACTGTTCCATGAGAAACTATTTGTTCTGTAAACCTTCACCTGAAGTACAATGAAAAAAAAAAAACAAACAAAAAACAACTCCATTGCCATCGAGTTGATTCTGACTCATGCAACCCTATAGGACAGAGCAGAACTGCCTGATAGGGTTTCCAAGGAGCGGCTGGTGAGTTCTAACTGTTGACCTTTTGGTTAGCAGCAGAGCTCTTAACCACTGTGCCACCATTAGGAATTTTAATAATCGTAATTTATTTACAATTCTATTTCTTTGAAAGGTATTATCATTCATTTGGATCCAGTCTGGCTCATTGGTCAAGCGCTTGGCTGCCAACCTGAAGGTTTGCGGTTCCAGCCAACCAGCAGCTCCTCTGGAGAAAGAAATGGCAGTTCTGCTTCCATGAAGATTTAACCCACTGATGCCCAGTCAATTCTGACTCGTAACGACCCTGTAGGACAGAGTAGAACTGCCTCACAGGATTTCCAAGGCTATAAATCTTTACGGAAGCTGACTGCCTCATCTGTCTTCCCATGAGTGGCTGATGGGTTAGAACCACCAACCTTTTGGTTAGCAGTGAATGGGTTAACCACTGTGCCACCAGGACTCTTCCATAAAGATTACAGCCTAAGAAACTCTACGGGGCAGTTCTATTTTGTCCTATACGGTCCCTGTGAGTTGGAATAACTCGAGGGCAACGGGTTATGTACCAGGCACTATTCTTATTTCTGAAATGTAAGAGTCAAAAAAAAAAAAATAAAGACAAAAATTCCTTACAGCTTCTAGTGTAATAGGGGAGATAGACAGTAAACATAATAACTTAGTAAATTATACTATAATGGAAAGTTATGAGTGCAATGGAAAAACTCAAGCAGGGTAGTGAAAATCTAGCATTGCAAGAGAGGGAGGAGAGTTACAATTTAAATAGGATGACCAGGGCAGTCCACACTTACAAGGTGGTTTTTTAGCAAACTCTTGAAGGAGGTGAGGAAGTAAGCAAGTTGATATCTGGGAGATTTTTCCAAAGCAGACAATAGCCTACTAATTCAAGTATTTCAAGTCTCACCATTTTATGGTGATATCTACAGTAGAATGGCAAGCATAAAAATAAGACTTTAAAGAAACAAATTGAGTTTACCTGAGGTAGTGATTATTGTGTTATTGCTGGAATACCTGTCCTTCAAATGTCACTGGTGGAAATCCTTCATTGATTCATTTCAATCGATTCGTAAAGCAAAATATTTTTATGAGTAGCCCAATAAAAGTCATTTAAAAAATCAGTAAATGTCACAGGGCCATCTTAGAGGCACATTATTGGAAAGCTTTTCTTAAACTGTATCTCTGTTGTCATCACACTCACTCTCACAGACCCTGGAGTAAACATCCCCAGAGAGCTGATCACTGTGTCCAAGTCTAATGCTCTGGGATACCTCTAATCTTCCACCAAACGGCTACAGGAGCCTTAAAATTCCAGAAGATAATTCTATGCCTGTTTTATGTGGGTGCTACAAAAGTAGATATAATGGTAAATGACCAAAAGGGATATATAGAGTCAAGGTTTTTAAACTCTGAATTCATAAAGGAATATTAAGTATATTTCCTGAGATACTTAAGGCCCAGCTTCCCTTCCTCAGGCCAGGATTGTCCTGATAGGGAGTCAGGTCTAATCTATAAAAGATTGCCATAAATGTCACGTTCTGGTGTCTGCTCTACTGATTCTGACAATCTTCAAAGACTATGGTGAAGTTATGCTGCCACATAATACTTTCACCCTTTATATTTTACCTTAAAAATACGATGGAAACTCTTCTGTTAGTAGCATATGGACTTCCAAGTCTTTTATTTGAGCCTGTCTACATGACGTATGAAGGATCATGTGTTTTAGGGATTTAATCCTAATGGATAGGCCTTGATCAATATTTCTATTGTAAAAGAGTTCTAATTTGGCATGTTTGAATATGTTTCTTCTGGTAAGTGCAGACTTGTAATAAAACACATACTCCAGACATTTTCAAAATCAAAGACCAACATAATATTACAGTTTTGTTGCCGGGTGAAAACCGCAGGTTCTGCCTGGCATGACTTGTCTCAGCCAATAAAGGAGAGACTGAGGTGGGAGATGGAAAGTGCCTTTATTTCGTTGTGCAAGGAAAGGAAACAGGGCTGCTGCCACCAACACTGCTCAGCAAGGGCGAGGGGGAATATTACTTTTACGGGGTTTACAAGTAGGAAGTTCATACAGGTTACATCAGCAACATTCTTAATCATACTGTGCAGTTAAACTCCACCCAGACGCAGGGAAGTATGAGGCCTAAAAGGTTATCCTGAATGTTATCATGGCACCTAAACTGGTTTCTGCCAATTTCCTCTAGTTTGGGGGAGGTAGTTAAGGAGAGGGGAGCCAGGATTCTAATGTAAAGTTGCAGGGCATGCCAAGCAAGCTGCTTGAGGCAGTGGAATTTTCCACAGCCTGGGGACCTCTGTCTTAGTTTTATAGGACAATTACCTGAAATTTTTTATATTAATATTACTATAATTTATGGAGCTTCTATACTAATGGAGCTTCTACACTAATATATTTATTTCTTTTGTATAATATTTAAAATTTCTTTTTTTA
>NW_004444052.1:6670057-6684762 GCF_000243295.1 Trichechus manatus latirostris
TACATACATTGTTATGAGACCCTAATTGCTCACCCCATTCTGCGACAGCACACTCCTCCTTTCCGCCCCTGATTCCCCATGGCCATTCAACCAGCTCCTAACTCTCTCTGCCTTTCCATCTCACCTCTGGACAGAAGCTGCCCCTTTGGTCTCTTGTATCTACTTCACTAAGAGGCACACTCTTCACGAGTATCACTTTATATCCCACAGTCCAGCCCAGTCAATGCTAATACATTTAAATAACCACATTGACTTTTTTTTTTTTTTAAATCCATTATAATTTATTTACCATCAAAAATGTAAAGGCATTGTTGGTAAAGCCAAATTAATAGGAATTATTTCAAGGTTTACCAAAGTGGGTTTGAAGAAAATTGTCTCCACTGAATTTTAATAGGTGTTAAGCAGAAAGAAAAAAAAAAGTGACAGATGAATAAGTTTGAGAACTCATGAGTTAAAACAAATTAAATATTTTTTTCACCTTACTATATTTCTCCTAGTCTTTGATGTGATAACATTTGTGCTTATCACCAGGGATAGTAGTTTGCAGAACTGTTAGAATTCTGGTTCATTGGACATTGCTGTGATTCAGGTTCTGAAGACCTCACTTTGGGAGATGATGGTGTGGTGGAGTAAGCACTGATTTAAAAATGATAAAGTTTCTTTGATTTACAAAGTGTGTGACTGCTGATAACCTGACTCAAGTAGGCTCAATATGGAGTTGCTAGTGCTGAGCTCCAGATAAGCAAACAATACCTAAGCTTTTATTTCATGGAAATGGCTAACATTCCCTGGATTTGAACAAGTCAATCAATTGACTCTCCTGGAATTGGCCCAAATGAGGTAAGAAAATGCCCACCAGACAATCTGAAAATTGCTCAGTGTATCTTCCTTGTTTCCTGTTTGCAGTTGAAAAACTCTTTCCTCCTGTATCATACATCGGAACTCTGATCTGACTTTCAGATTGGATGTTCTAAGTTCATGAACTGTAAAATAAAGATTATGAGTTCATACACAAATTTAATATTGTGAGGATTTTATTTTTAACATTGGAAAAATTGCTTATGTTTTCTAGTTCTTAGTTTTGTTATCAAGAACATTGAGACAGGGGAGTTGACTTAATGCTCTGTAACTTAGAGTTTATATAACAATAAAGTAAGTTTAAATACAGTATATAATTTGCAAATAAAAAATGAATATTCATTTCAGGGCAGTCAAATGGTTAATCATTATTTCAGCAACTAAATTAATGTTGTTTAAAATACTATCTTCCTTTCATATTTCATTTTTAAACATTTTCCCCTTGATAACAGTTGTCTTTTCCAAAGTGACTAGATCATTCAAGGCGAAGAAACAATCAAAGCCAGCATTGCTTCTGGCTATTTGCAGTTGATATTACTTGAACTTAAACTACAGTGAGATTTCAAAGAGAAAATATTTTCATCTTCTAACATGTAACTGAAGAGATAGGAAATCATATCATCCCCAGGGAAACACTTTTCAGTTATGTCAACTTAGCAACTTGCATCTGCTTTTCAAGTGAACAAAGAAAAGAATTTGGATATGTGAGTCTAAAAACCACCTGTCCTTAAACTTTTTACCTTCTACTCTGTATGAATGAAGGAACCCTGTTTTTCTAAATACTATTAAAAGATATTAAAACCAAAAAACCTCACTGCAGTTGAGTGGATTCCAGCTCATAGTCACCCTAAAGGACTGAGTTGAATTGCCCTATAGAGTTTCCAAGGCTGTAATCTTTACAGGAGCAGACTGCCATATCTTTCTCCTGCAGAGCGGCTGGTGGGTTCCAACTACTGACCTTTGGGTTGGCAGCCAAGCACTTAACCACTGCCCCACAAGGGGTCCTTTGTTAAAGGCTATTAGATCTCCCAAAATTGTGTCGACAAGGTGAAATAAATTGTGATTTAATTTGATTTCCTGACCCCCAAATCTAAAACTCACACACAGCTTCCCAGTTCTTTAAGATAATAACCACCCTAGGAATGCTATTTTCTTTGTTTCACATCTACTTTCTTCTCTGAACATCACAAATGATCAGCAACATCAGCAAGGTCACATCAAAGAAAGATAACTAAAAACGACTGCCAATGTTTCTAGCAAGAATAGACTCCCAGATTCACCAAGTCACACTTTCCCTTTTCATTGATGTGCAGTCCTGTATAAAAAAAAGCTTAAAAATATTATACCCCTTTATGAAACATTTATTTTGAAGTTTCCTCATTGCTAATTCTTCTGTTCTTCAATAATCTAAAGTATATATTTAATTATTTTATGATTTTCCTTTTTTTCAATTATTTGAAAAACTATTATATGCCTCTGGAACTATTATGCCTCTAGAGAAAAAAAAAAGATAAGAAATGACACCTACCTTTATGAAATTGGCATCCTGGTGGGATAAGAGAAATGCAAAAAAAAAGCAAAATAATGAGAATTGAGGGGTTCATTTCTGGACAGGACAAGAACCCAACTTCGTTAGTCTGGAGAAATTAGGTTCCTATAGAAAATATTATTTTTGGAACCTGAAAGATGAATGTACTTTTTGCTAGAAAGAGAAGAGTGAGTTGGACATTTTAGGTACTGAGAAGAGAACTTGCAAACCATTAAAGAACAGGGCTAAAAATAAGTATATTTTAAAGGTCAAGTAACAGTGGATTTGGAGCTGAGTTAGGAGCTTAAGTTCCTGAACTGTGGAAACAGCTGTGGTTACAGGATCTATTTGTTAACAGTGACATACAGCACTTAGGATCATGGAGATCTAAAATGCGCTAGGGTGCTCATCTTAGCACACCTAAGATTTGGTAGAGAACTGGGAGATTGACGGGTCATATTGAGATCAATGATTGAGTCCCAAACACCAGAAATAAACATCTTACTCAGAAGAAAAAGAAGACTTGCCATCTATCTTTTACAAAAGGGTGTAGAAAGGTAGAGAACACTTTTTTGGGTCATATCTAAGAGCATAAAAACTGCTACAAGACTCAGAGTTCTGATAGACTAGAGGTTATTAATATAGAGGAGGCCTACCTTCCAAGAGTGAGACCAGTCTCTGGACTTGAAGGAGATGAGAGAATCTGAACAGTTTCAGTCACTGTGCAAGTTAAATGCATAGCCCAATAAGTAATCAGCATGTGTCATGGGCACAATGGAACCACAGCAGCTCCTAGTGAATGTTGACATATGACATTAAAAAGCTAGCAAAACCCATAATATCATGTTTTATGTTCTTATTTTAAAGCACTGAGAAATACTTTTAATAAGAGCACCTATGCTCTTATTCTCTGCACATATGCTAAGTAGAACTGGGCTTCAAAATCACATCAAACATTGAAGCACAATTTTTTTTAAACTCTACTCCAACACTTAGTGCTACATTTATCCAAATATTCCTATTTGTGTACCTGTTAAATATGCCTAAAGTTGTTATTTTGAGACCTCTCACTATACAGATACTGATATAGATACAACTTTTTCTAATTTGCAAATATTAAATTGTCATTATTAAATTAACAAGTAATTTTTTAAAGAACTACAACATACAATGTAGTGGATTATTACTTTTGTCAGAGATGGCGTCATTCTTTTATTATTATTATTATCAGAGTTGAGAAAAAGATTATTAATAAAATTAGGCTTGAGTATAACAAGTAGTGCCAAACACAGGTTTATTCTGACAACTATGTTAGTTCTGTTATATGTGCATACATGAGTTTGACATTTAATTAGAACTTAGTCCATTGAAATTTTTGTTTTTCTGGTTTAGCTAGTAAGAAAACAAAGCAAAAAATATATATACTTTCTAGCGATTGTGTTGATACAAGTGCTGAACAATCTTTGTCTTAGTTTTGAGAACATCTCTTTCTGTATAATAGTTATTTGAAAAACAAGTAATACTTGTAAATCTAATAGTCTAATCACTAAAATGTGTAAGCAGTGTTAATTTAAGAAACTCAACTAGCTTCTTTAATTCATAAACCTTTATACTAGACATTGAAATATTCACTTAATCTGCAAAATGATTTCACTGCCCTTATGCTATTTCACCAGCACTATATACTCTACAAGGTCGCTACAGGGTCAGTATGAGTTGGAATCAGCTTGATGGCTACAGGTTTGTTTGCTTTAATATATATTGTACATAATCTTTTAATCCAATTTCTTCTTGAACACTTGCAAATTATCTGTGAAAAATGTTGTCTCCACTGAATTCTGTAATGCAAAGCTTGTTGCTTCTCCAAATGTATAAAAAAATCATAGTACTCAAAATTTAACTTCTTTAAAACTCAGTTTTAAGGCTGCTGGTGGGGACACTGAAGAAAAACTCAAAATTTTGCTCATACACTTGTAAATCATCCAGAAGGAACATGAAAATAGGATGCAAAAACATATACTTTATTTTAAATTACAAATAAGAGATTGATAACCTCTTTAGACCTCAACATAAATTGAAGTGCTCCCAAGTAGCAGCAGAGTTTGTATAAAAACCGTGTGGCAGGAAGTAGAGAAGACACCACAGATAAGTTATATGTATAAGAGGAAAATGCTGTGGCTATAAAATTTAGGATTTGTCACAAACAAATAAAAAACTAAGCAAACAAACAGAAATCTTTTCTACTCTAGGACATACTCTAATATTGGGAATTGGCAAGCAACAGAAGCTTTCTTGGGCCAAGACCGGTTCAGAAGTTCAAAAAAATTGAGAATAAATGAACATTCCCACAAATAAGAAATGTGAGGAGGAGTCAATACGTCTTTAAGGCAACAGAGAAAAAGAGAGTTTTTACCCTGTGACAATAACGTGGCCAGGAACACAACTTTCTCTCCTAACACTTCCAAAAGTGAACATGATGTAAATACCTGTTTCAGGGAAACCCATTTTGATCAACAGTGAATAATAAATAGGGAACATTGTTTAGCATCTACACAAAAATACTTTGAAAGAAAAGTTGAAAAAGAATAGCAAAAACCTATTCACAATAAGGAAAATTCGTCAGAAACAACGGTTCCACCGAACAAAGAAACATTAACCAACTATTTTTTAAATAAATTTTAAAAAAGAAAAAAATAGTAAGATTAGAATGAAATTGATGACTATTGAAGTCAAAGCATAACCATTCTAACAGAAGAGATCACAATGAAAAAAAAAAAAAAGGAAAGCAGGAGCAAAATAAGTACTAATGATGCATTTTCGAGGAAACTTACCAGAAAAAAATGCCAACTTTAATAGAGCTCACTAAGTGCCAGGAAACAAGGATACAAGAAGAGAGAGAGAGAGAGGGGGAAAAAAAAAAAAAGTAAACAGATCAATTTCCAACAAAATATAGACCAAAAAACCAAAACTCTAATCTGTTGCCTTCAGTCGATTCCAACTCTTGTTGGAATTGGATTGAGGTATCAATATTAAGTTCACTTCATGAATGATATTGAAATTTTTCTTTTCCATCAAAGTTACTTAAATAGCATTGTATTTTTTATTTTTTAAAAGATCGGTAGAAATCCTCTGTGAAATCAAGTATTAGATATTTAAAATTTTCTCCCTACTAAAAATATATATATATACATATAAATCCCTGTGAAATCTGGTGTGAGATATTTAAAATTCTCTTTATATAAAAAAGAAAAAAAATACAAAACTTTAAAATTCTCTCTCTATATAAAAAACATTAAAAAAAAAATACCCTGTGAAATCTGGAGTGAGAAACTTAAAATTCTCTCTGTATTTTCTTATATAGAGAAAATTTTAAATATCTTACAAGAGATTTCACGGGGGATTCCTACCAAACTTTTAAAAAATAAAAAATACAATGCTATTTAAGTAACTTTGATGGAAAAGAAAAAATTCAATATAATTCTTGAATGAGCTTAACATTGATACCTCAATCCAACAAGAAATGAATAAAAAAGTCATAAATATTAATACAAAGTTCTAATAAAGTACTAGCAACTGAAATCCAGTATTAACAATAAAAATCTGTTGTATGTCTTACCTAGAATATAATAATTTCCATGACCCAGTGACATTTGTTCTAGGAATACAAAATGGTTCAGTAAAACTCACTGCCATGGAGTCAATTCCGACTCATAGCGATCTCATAGGGTTTTCAAGGCTGTAAATCTCTAGGGAAGCTGACTGTCACATCTTTCCCTAGCAGAGCCACTGGTGGTTTCTACCCAACACACTTTCCATTAGGGTTGATCACTTTAAACACTGTGCCACCAGGACTCCTAGGTTAGTAAAGGAACAAAAAAAATTTACAAATTATATCAGAGAAAACACACAAACTTCCTCATTTTGCAAAGTGCTCATGCAAATCAGTATAAAAATGGCCATTAAACCAATATAAAAATGAGTAAATATTTAAGCAGAAATCTAGCAGGAAATGAAATACCAGTGGCTTTTCACATACAAAGAATGCTTAGCCTCACTTAAAATAGAAGCAAAGCAAATTTTAAACTGAAGCATAAAATACTATACCTATAGATTGGCTACGATAACAAATTTTCATAATACAGTTTCTTGGGCAACAGTAACTAATGGGAATGTAATTTTTAAGCCTTATGGAGAGCAATTTGTTAATAGAAAATAAAATTATAATATAAACATCCTTTGCTCCAGTAATTCCATTTCTAGGAATTCAAGTATAGATGACATGCAGGAAATAATATATGTTGAAATTTATTATGCATTAGCACAATGCTGTTAATAGGAAAACAGTGTAAAAGATGGAACACAGTTCTACTCTGGAACACATGGTGTCACCAGTTTTACTCTGGAACACATGGTGTCACCATGAGTCAGAATCAACTTGACAGCAATGGGTTAATATGAACTTTTAGAAAGGGTAGAACATTTTCCTTAGAGAATTGCAATTCCTCAGAGAACTACAATACATTTTAATTTCTGAGCATATAAGGTCTTATTTAGGAAGACTGTCAAGAACCTTGTTTATGGTCATTAAAAAGGGAAATGGATTTTTTAAAAAAAGGAAGGAAAATAGAAATCACTTAGCTTCTACAAGCAGTTTTTTTTAAATATTTCATTAGATTACCAACATATAAATATTTATGTTGAACTAGTACATCTCTGATTAATATAATACAAAGATAAAGCTAGACAATTTACAAAAATACTCTAACTTTTGTTCTTTTCTTTTTTTTTCTGGACAGGCTCTTGCAAAGGCTGGCAAATTACTGTTTATTTAAGATCTAATGAAAATGTTATTGCCATTGTCAATCTGATTCTTTAGTTTAAAAAGAAAATCTGATTTACATTAACCTGAACACCTTAATAACTAATTAACATCTCAGCCTTTCGCCAAGTTCGGAGACATTTATTCTGTTTAAGTCAGCAACAAAAGAGTTTTAGTCACTTTCTCTGAAAGAGATGGCTCTGATTTATTCGTACTATTAGGGCATTTTGTAATCTGCAAGCTAATCAGCCTTAACAAAAGATTTTGTGTTCAGCATGGCTCAAATATTTTGCTGAATGACTTATTGAAAATATTGCCTGCCATTGCATTTCTGCCATAACTTACTATAGTGATTTTGTACTTGCACAAATTTGTTCAGTTCATAAGTCTCAAAATGAAAATGTAAAACAAACAATGCATATGGACTAGAATGTAAATCTCCCAAAATTTGTTCATATGTATTAGATTCACAGACTAGTTTATAAGTTAGCTTTACTTCTAAATTGCCGAATATATGATCTAAAATCACCTCCTTTTTATTTATTCTCATATCAGACACGTGTAATTGAGCCTATGACTTAAAACATGAAGCCTTATGTCATGGATTGAATTGTGTCCCCCAAAAATATCTGTCAGCTTGGCTGGGCCATGATTCCCAGTATTGTATGATTGTGTAATCTGATGTGATTTCTTTATGTGTTCTAAATTCTGTCACTGTGATGAGGTTATACTGATGAGGTATACAAGATTGGATTGTGTCTTAATCCAATCTCGTTTGAGATATAAAAGAGAGAAGTGAACAGAGACACATGGGAACCTCATACCACCAAGAAGGCAGTGCCAGAGAAGAGCGTGTCCTTTCGACCTGAGGTTCCTGTGCAAAGAAGCTCCCAGAACAAGGGAAGATTGATGACACGGACATTCCTCCAGAGCTGACAGAGAAAGCGTTCCCCTGGGGCTGATGCCCTGAATTTGGACTTGTAGCCTACTGGACTGTGAGAGAATAAACTTCTCTTTGTTAAGCCATCCACTTGTAGTATTTCTGTTAGAACAGCACTAGATGACTGAGACACCCTATAAAGGAGATAGGTCAGGGGTGCAATTATTTTTCTTAAATTTTGATCTGAAAAGACTCTGTCAACAGAAAAACAAATTCTTCAACTAATTTAATTAATTTTATACAGAGCTTGGAAAATACATAGTATCAGGGATGATTTTAAAGTATTTAAATTATCATTCATGTATTTAATCTCTATTTTTACATCATCCATTGTGTGTGCAAACTTAATAGAACTTTCTTAGGAAATAGTGAACATCTTTAAAATAAATTTAATAAATGGATGGTCTCTGGCTTACAGTTATCTACTATTCCTATTCCAAAATAGTTCTTTGTAAATCATAAAAGTCAAAGGAAAAGATAGTTTAAAAAAAAGGGGTGGGGGATGTCTAGTTATTCATGTTAAATGCTGCTAAGAGTCCCAGTAAAGGGATGATTGATTTTTTATTGTTGTTGTTGCCGTTGTAAAAGATGTAGTGACATCATGTCTTTGGAAATCATGGTTTTGATAGAATGTCAGTTCAGCAGATTGAAAAGATCAAAGCCATATTGGATAAAATGGCAACAATGGATTGGTAAACATATTCATTTGTTTATTCAATTTGTTAGATAGCTACCATAATTTTCTTATTCATATATTCATATTATACTATCTGTCAGACAATTTTCTTGGCATGGTGTATACAGTGGTGAGCAAAGTTAGATATAGAGAGTTTAAAGTCTCATATGGAAGACTGTCATTGACCCAGAATTCACCTAGACAATGTCAAACTGTAATTGTGCTGAAGAATGAAGACGTACAGTGTTGAGAGAATTTTTAATACGGTGATTTCTCATGTTGCAAGATTCAGTGAAATTTCCTCTGAAGAAGAGGATTTTTTTTTAAAAAAAGATCTTAGGGCTCAAATTTGTTGGTTCCTGATGAAAGACTAAATATTGGGGAAAAATGAAAGCAAGTGTTATGGATTATTCCTAGGTTTTTGGTTTCGATAATAGGATAGATGTTAGTGCCACTCACTTAAGAAAATATCAGTAGTTCACTAGATTTTATGGAGGATGATGAGATTAGTTATGGACATGTGGAGTACAAGATGTTTAAGTATATTTGATGCACACATACAAGGCAGAAATACTCATAACAGTTACAGTCCTCACTTCTGCAACTGGTCACTAACTGGTGGTAACTGATAGATCAAAAAAAAAAAATTGCCATTGAGTCAATTCCAACCCATAGCGATCCTAAAGGACAGAGTAGAACTGCCCCATAGGGTTTCCAAGGAGCGGCTGGTGGATTTGAACGGCCAACATTTTGTTAGGAGCCTTATCACTTAACTACTGTGCCACCAGGGCTCCAACTGATATTTAGAAGTACCTTTCTTCACCACCCGTACAGTACTTCATTTGCCCTCAGCAAGCAGCTCAGTTGGTTGTGGTTCTTTGTCTGGTAGGGTGACCCAAACCTTCATTCCTGAAGGCTCTGGGCCATTAGTAGTTTCATCGGAATTGAGTTGATGAAGTTTTCTATTGCCTTTAATCACAGGACATGGTAGTACTAAGAGACATCCTAAGGGATCGCCTGTATTCCAGACATACTGTTCTTTACTTCCATTATGTAATATCAATCTGATTTCTTCTTGGTGTTCAGGATTAATCACACTAGCCAATATAGTAACTCCCTTCTTTACCTATTGATCCAGAGGCAAATACTGAACGGCAAAGGAAGCATCAAAAGAAGATAGAAAGAATACATAGAGTCATTGTACAAAAAGAATTAGTCTTATGTTCAACCATTTCAGGAGATAGCATATGATCAAGAACCAATGGTACTGAAGGAAGAAATCCAACCTGGACTGAAGGCATTGGCGAAAAACAAGAATCCAGGAATTGACAGAATACTGAGATGTTTCAACAAATGGATTCAATGCTGAAAGCGCTCCCTGTCTGTGTCAAGATATTTGGAAGAAAGCTACCTGACCAATCAAATGGAAGAGATCCATATCTTTGCCCATTCCAAAGAAAGGTAATCCAACAGAATGCAGAAATTATTGAACAGTATCATCAGTGTCACACACAAGTAAAATTTCACTGATGATAAATAAAAATAGTTTAAGTTTGGCTATCATACCTCGATTATACTTCATGTGCATTTTCAAATCAACTTGTCAATTTATACCAAAAGTTAAAAAAAAAAAGAAGCGTCCTAGGTTTATGATGGGAATTGCACTAAGTTTATAAATCAAGTTGAGGAACTTCAAAGTAAATAAGGTATATTCCACCTCTTCAAACCTAATCAAGGAATGTCCAATATTTGCCCAGCTAAATTTCAGAATTTCTATGGACCAGTGACTCCTTTGTTTCTCCCATTTCCCCCCTTTTTGAACAAAACTTTTTATAGTCATTAGTTATGCATTTCCTACCATTGTATGTTGGGCATGATATGGGCAAAAAACTTGTATTTCTAGTTTCACAGATCTTAACACAGAAAGGATTGTACTCAAGGAGCTGTGCTGACAACTGAACTAAACCAAAACTAAGAAGTTTCCTAAATACAACCAAACACTTTGAGGAAAAGAGTAGTAGCTGCGGGGACCTGGGGACCATGGTTTCAGGGGACATCTAGGTCTATTCGTATAACAAAGTTTATTAAAATGTTCTGCATCCCACTTTGTCGAGTGGCATCTAGGGTTTAAGACGCATCACCTGGAGTAAAGGAGAATGAAGAACACCATAGACACAAGGAAAGTATTAGCCCAAGAGACAGAAAGGGCCATATCAGGCTGAGACCAGAAGAATCAGATGGTGCCTGGCTATCACCAAAGACCGCCCCGACAAGGAACACAACAGAGAGTCTCTGACAGAGCAGGAGAAAAGTGGGGTGCAGAACTCAAATTCTAGTAAAAAGACAAGACTTAAAGGTTTGATTGAGACTGGAGGGATTCCAGAAGACATGGCTCCCAGACTCTCTGCTAGCCCAAAACTAAAAACACTCCTGAGGCCAACTCTTCAGATAAAGATTAGACTGGACTATGGGACATAAAATGATCCTTGTGAAGAATGTGCTTCTTAGCTCAAGTAGATACATGAGATTAAATGGGCAGCTCCTGTCCAGAGGTGAGATGAGAAGGCAGAGAGGGTCAGGAGCTGGTTGAATGGACACGGGAAATTGGGATGGAAAGGAGGACTGTGCTGTCACAGTATAGGGAGAGCAACAAGTGTCACATAACAAAGTAGGTATGAATTTTTGTATGAAAGACTAACTTGAATTGTAAACTTCCACTTATAGCACAACAGTAAAAAAAAAAAAAAAAAAAAAAAAGAAGTGGGGAAAAGGAAAAAAGAGCTGTGCTGAAGGAAGTACTCGGGTTTATCCTCATCCAACCTGACCCCCAATCAGTCCTGCTTCTCCCATTGTCCAAACACGCTCACCCCCTAACCAAGCTCCCAAGATTCCCGACCCATCACAACATCTGCTCAAAATCTCACAGCTTTTCAGTCCCTTTGACTTATTCCAAAAGAATTAGACTTAAAAATTAGATTTTAATTCCTTTTATAAACATTGTTGGATCAAAAGCTGTAACTCTTCAGAAAGGCATGTGTAGTTTGGATGGCCACTAGAAAAGCTTCATGTTACCTTATTTATCCCAAACTCTATAGCACAGATGATACCACTTTTTTCCCTGCAAGTGAAAAGATGTATATTGAATAGATTAATATTGAAAAAAAAATTCTTTTACTTTCTTTATAAAATGAACATTTTATGTGTATGTTTTGATATTATGTGTGTCTTTTATGATACTTATCTATATCTTGGTCAAAATTCTTACAAAGATTATGCATGCTGTTCATTATTATGTCATTCAAATATCTAAATGGCATGTGTCTACTTCTGTGAACAAGATTTAGGGGTAGAAATAAGTAGCTAAATTGAACATCATTAAAATTAATTTTTATGTATATACTGTAAGGCTAGAGTGGAGGGCTTCACAATGTTAATAATTATTATCCCTCAATGGTAAATTCTGAGTTTTCCTCTATTTATCTGTAGTTTTTATATTGCTGTTGTTGTTGTGTACCTTCAAGTCAATTATCACTCATAGTGACCCTGTAGGTCACTGAACTGCCCCATAGGGTTTCCTAGGCTGTAATCTTTTCGGGAGCAGATCACCAGGTCTTTTCTCCAGAGGAGCCACTGGTGGGTTCGAACCACCAACGTTTTAGTTAGCAGATGAGCCCTTAACTCTTTGCACCAGCAGGCTCCTTAACTTTTATATTAAAGATTATAATTTGTTTTAAAAATATTTTATTATAATAACATTTATGATAAAATAACTATTAAAGCTATGAATTAATGCATCAGTAAAGAGAATAATTTCTAAATGCTTAAGAGACTCTTAACCACTGTGCCACCAGGGCTCTTAACAGACTGAACTATGTATGAAATAGGGTTGGAGAGGAAACATATTGATAAATGAAGAATGTAAAGATACATTATTGTATTGGGACAACTTTGATTTTTATTTTAAAAGAGTTAAACCTACTGGTTCTAAAAACAAACATATAAATTAAAATATACTTTTGATATGAAATTTCATTTTTTTAAATAGTGAATTCACATTGAGTAATTTAACTTCGATTACTTTAATAGAACAATCTTAGGTTTTTCAAATATTCATTCTGATGAACTGAAAATATGAAATCTTTTTGGCCATTAATTTGACTAAGGATAAATTCTTAGTTTTACTTTTATTATTATTTGGAATCCTTTAGAGTTCCAAAAACAATTTCTAAAATGAAGTTTATGTTTTCTGCTCCAGGCTTGTGAAAACATTGAAAGCTCTGGATGTTTTATGCAGAAAACATTTAAGAGTTAGAAAGCTTTAGGCCAATTAAAAGACTTCGTTTAAATATTTAAAAAAACTCTCAATTACAAAAGCTCTAATATTGCATGAAGTTCTCTTCAGAAATTACCAGTCTTTGGAATGAAAAAGTAGGGAAAATTCAACACAAGTGAAGTAACTTCAATGGAAAAAATGGAACCTTCCTCCCTAAAGCTTATAGAAGCTTATACAAACTCTTTTCCTAGACATTCTTAAGGCAGTTTCTTTCCAAAATAAAACGAGTTCCAGACCTTTCCTACCATACTACATGGAGGACCAAAAAAAAAAAAAAAAAATCTGAGCCCCAAAATGCCCTCAATGTGCTAAATTCTCCAAGTTAACACACACAGTCACCCATGGTTTCAGTTTGGTTTGTTTGTTGTTTCTTATCTTGTTTGTACAGAAGATTTCAAAGGAGAGGCTTGAGAAGACAAAGTAAGGTATTATAACGACATGGGCAAAGACCTGGAGATGGAAAACCAAAAGGGAAGAACACGCTTGGAATTCCTCAAACTGAAAGAACTGAAGAAAAAATCCAAGCCTTGAGTTGCAATAGTGAACAATTCTATGGGGAAAATATGAAATGATGCAGGAAGCATCAAAAGAAGATAGAAGGAATACACAGAGTCATTACACCAAAAAGAATTGGTCAACATTCCACCATTTCAATAGGTAGCATATGATCAGGAACTGATGGTACTGAAGGAGGAAGTTCAAGCTTCACTGAAGGCAATGTCAAAAAACAAGGCTCCAGGAATTGACGGAACATCAATTGAGATGTTTCAACAAACAGATGCAGCACTGGAAGTGCTCACTTGTCTATGCAAGAAATTTGGAAGATAGCTACGTGGCCAACCAACTGGAAGAGATCCATATTTATGCCTGTTCCCAAGAAAGGTGATCCAACCAAATGTGGAAATTCTCAAAAAAATCATTAATATCACACTCAAGTAAAATTTTGTTGAAGATCATTCAAGAGTGGCTGCAGCAATATGTCGACAGGGAACTGCCAGAAATTCAGGCAGGATTCAGAGGAGGACATGGAACCAGGAATAGAATTGCTGATGTCAGATGGATCCTGGCTGGATGCGGAGAATACCAGAAGGATATTTACCTGTGTTTTATTGACTATGGAAGGGCATTCTATTGTGCGTATCATAACAAATTATGGATAACATTGAGAAGAATGGGAATTCCAGAACAATTGTGCTCATGAGGAACCTGTACACAGATCAAGAGGCAGTTGTTCAGACAGAACAAGGGGATACTGCGTGGTTTAAAGTCAGAAAAGGTGTGTGTCAATTTGTAGGCTGAGCAAATAATCCAAGAAGCTGGACTATATGAAGAAGAAAGGGGCACCAGGATTGGAGGAAGACTCATTAACAACCTGAAATATGCTGATGATACAACCTTGCTTGCTGAAAGTGAAAAGGACTTGAAGCACTTACTGGTGAAGATCAAATACCATGACCCTCAGTATGGATTACACCTCAACATAAAGAAAACAAAAATCCTCACAACTGGACCGATAAGCAATATCATGATAAATGGAGAAAAGATTGAAGT
>NW_004444052.1:6684862-6731882 GCF_000243295.1 Trichechus manatus latirostris
ATCAAATACCATGACCCTCAGTATGGATTACACCTCAACATAAAGAAAACAAAAATCCTCACAACTGGACCAATAAGCAACATCATGATAAATGGAGAGAAGACTGAAGTTGTCAAGGATTTCATTTTACTTGCATCCATAATCAACACCCATAGAAGCAGCAGTCTAGAAATCGAAAGGCGCTTTGCATTGGGCAAATCTGCTGCAAAAGCTCTCTTTAAATTGAAAAGCAAAGATGTCACCTTGAAGACTAAGTTTCGCTTGACCTAAGCCATGGCATTTTCATTCGCCTCATATGTATATGAAAGTTGGCAATGAATAAGGAAGACTGAAGAAGAATTGGTGCCTTTGAATTGTGGTGTTGGTGAAGAATATTGAACTTCCCATGGACTGCCAAAAGAATGAACAAGTCTGTCTTGGAAGAAGTACAACCAGAATGCTCCTTAGAAGCAAGGATGGCGAGACTATGTCTCACATACTTTGGACATGTCAGGAGGGATCGGTCCCTGGAGAAGGATGTTATGCTTGGTAAAGTAAACAGTCAGGAAAAAGAGGAAGACCCTCAATGAGGTGGATTGACACAGTGGCTGCAACAATGGGCTCCAGCATAGCAACAATTGTGAGGATGGCCGAGGATTGGGCAGTGCTTCATTCTGTTGTGCGTAGGGTTGCTATGGGTTGGAACCAACTTGATGGCACCTAACAACAGCAACGTCTTGTGTGTGTGTATGTTTTGTCCACATTTATATTCTATGGTTAGTCATAACAAAGCACATTTAGTTTTCAGTATAGTCTCTAGTATTTCTTACTATCATGTCTTTCAAAAGGAACACTTAGCTTATTTCTACTTTTTCTTTGGAAAATTTAATATGGTTTGCATGGATGCAAAGTAAGTCAATGAATGGGCTTAGGCTGCCCCATGATTTTTTTTTAAATTGTGTATATCTTTTTGCATACATACATATAAGTATTTTTCTCAAGAAAGTTTTCTTGACCTACTTTACTTTCTTAAAGAGGTCTAAACTAGTAAATGACTTGGTTGGAATTTCAAGATGCCTACTATATTGCTTTAACTAAGAAATATTCTCTGGCCTCTATCTCTTCACCCATGTGTGTTAGCTACCTCCTTTACCTTCTGCGTGCCATCATATCACATAGCATAATATACTGCAATTTGCACTGATGTCTTGGTAAACTAGCTTTCCAAGGGGAAGGGTGCTCTTTTGTAATGTTTGCCAATTCCCACGGTGCAAATACTCATACCATGGCTGACTCTTCTTTACCAACACGATGTCCTAGAATGTAGAATTGAGAAGAAATGTACATAACTGACTCACTGCAATTGATAGTAACTAGTTCTAGCACATATGTGTGGGCTTCTTAATTTCCATCAATGGACTGATGATATTTCAGCAGTGAACATGACTTTATTTTCTAGGGGCTTAGAATTTTATATAGCCCAGACATAAAACCCTTTTCCATTGAGTCAATTCCAACTCATAGTGACAATATAGGAAAAGTAGAACTGCCCCATAAGATTTCCAAGGCTGTGATCTTTACAGAAACAGACTGCCACATTTCTCTTCCATGGAGCAGCTGGGGGTTTGAACCATCAGTCTTAGGGTTAGCAGCTGGGCACTTAGCCACTGTACTACCAGTCCAAACACAGATACTAATTAATTGGATAAGAGTATGAAGCAGGTAAATTTTAAATTATTTATTTAATTTTGATAAATTTTTTATTAATTTAAAGCAAGAAGGAAAAGGAAGGTATCTGAAAGAACTCAGCCTTTAAATATGGAGGATGTGTGGGTATGATAGTCATAATTTTAAAGATGTTCTAATACTTCTTATCCCTGATTGTTCAAGAAAACACTAATCTAGATACTTCTGTGAAGAGATTTGCAGGTGTAAAGATGGGATTAAGGTTCCTAATTAGATGAAGGAGTCTCTGGGTGGTGCAAATCATTAACATGCTTGGCTAATAACCCAAAAGTCAGAGGTTCAAATTCACTGAGAGGCACCTCAGAAGAAATGCCTGGCAATCTACTTCTGAAAAATCAGCCATTGAAACCCTAGAGAGCACATTTCTTCTCTGATACACATGGGGTCATCATGAGTCAAAATCAATTTCACAGCAACTTTTGTTTTGTTTTTTTTTTTTCCTTGTTCATGTTAGTTGCCATCAGGTACGCGCCAACTTATCAACTCCTGAAGATCTTATGTATAAAAGAATGAAACATTTCCTTGTTCTGCTCTATCTTCGTGTTCTTTGATATGTGTGAACCCATTGTTGTGCTACTTTATTATTATTATTTTTTTTTACTTAGGTGACATTAAAATAGGAAGATTATCCTGGATTATCCAGGAGGGCCCAAAGAAATCATACCAGTATCTGTTGAGTCAATCTCAACTCAAAACAATCCAGCGTGTGTCAGAGTAGATCTATGTTTCATAGGGTTTAAATGTGTGATTTTTCAGAAGTAGATCACAAGGCCTTTATTCTGAGGCACCTCTGGGTGGACCTCCAACCTTAAGATTAGCAGCCAAGTGTGTTTACCATTTGTACCAACCAGGGACTCGCGAAGAAATGATGAATCCTTTAAAGCAAAAGAGAAGAGTAGAAGAGTCAGAGAGATTCAAAACATGAGAAGGAACTGAGCAAACATTGCTGACTTGAAGATGAACTAAGTCATATAAGCAGCCCCTCGAAGCTAAGAACAACCCATTTCCACTGCCAGCAAGAAAACAGGGATCTCAGTCCTTACATCACATGAAACTGACTGCTGCCAGCATCAATGAGACTGGAAGTGGATTCTTTCCAAGAGTCCTCGTGTGAGATACCAGGCTACCTGACACCAGGCATCTGTCTGACCCATGAAACCGTGGGACAATAAATAGATGTTGTTTTAAGCCAGTAAATGTGTAGTAATTTATTGCAACAGCAGTAGAGAACTAATACAGTGAGTGTGGAGAAGCAGGCTTAGCCCAATGCTTTTCAAAGTAGTTTGGAGGAGTGAAAGGAAACAGCCTAGGTAATGTAGGGCCAGCTATGAGGTAGCGATCATGAGTCATTTAAAGATAAGGGTGAAAACTAATGTTCTGGCTCCTATAATAACAATGAACCATTTGCTTTTGCCCAGCTAGTATGTGGTAGTGCTTTACCAACCCATTTCATATCCTTAAAAAAACTTACTTAAGTGATAATTTCAATCTTCATTTGCAAATTAAACTTACATATCTTCCAGACTTATCAAAGGAATGACTTAAAAATTGTGTTCAGTCCACTGTACATAGACTGAAATAAGTAAAGAAGAGTGTAACAAATATAGTAATTACACAGTGAGTGAACCCGAAGATAATGATCTTAAAATGGGGAGTGGGGTAGGGGTGTTTATTTACTAGTTTGATGTTAGAAAATGTTATGCTTAAATACATTTAAATTTACTAATGTGGATCATGTATTTTAATGTAAATAAATGTAGGTAAGACTGGTTTATGTAAAGGCACACACATCTTTCAATTTTTTTAAAGACAGAGAAAAGATTTTATATTTCTCAAAATGTATCACGTACACGATACCTATAGGAGCCCTGGTGGCACAGTGGTTAAGAGCCCAGCTGCTAACAAAAAGGTTAGCAGTTCAAATCCACCAGCAGCTCCTTGGAAACCCTATGGGGCAATTCTACTCTATCCTATAGGGTCACTATTAATTGGAATTGATGTGACAGCAACCAGTGTGTTTTGTTGTCGTTGTTGGGTTTTTTTTTTTTTTTTGACACCTATAATTAGTATGTGGTGAATTAAGCTTTTATATTTCAATTAAGACGGAGAGATTTCACACTGAAGTATAAACCAAATATATTTCAAAAAGTAAATTTGTAATGGAGATGGGAGACAGACTTTCATAGCGCCAGAATACCATTTCTATTAAGTAACATTCCAGTACTCTGCATGACTTGTCTATAAATATACTTCATCTGATAGATTAACAAGTTGTTCCTATAACTTCTACACATGATGGCTACTGGAAAGATTAAAAAAAAGAGGTATTAGATTTAGGTCCTGTCCTTAATAATGTTACAATCTAATTACAGAGGTATTAATGCACATGGGATAATTAGCAAGTAATGAAAAACAGTGAATTTATGTGATGAATGGAACCAACTTTTAACTCAAGTAAGCAGTGATGCTTTTCCTTTATCTTAAGCTACTAATAAGAACCCATATTGAAGTTTGGAAAAAAAATCACCAAGTGACCAAAAAGGGAAATATAAGTGACTACTACAATGTTAAGCATAAACGGCCCCTTATAGTAGATTTCTCATGTAGTTTTTTTAAGAGTCTGAAGGTCTTTCATCAGCACTGATATCAAAGTGATTACTATTTGCCTTCTATGTACCATCTTGTTCTGATTGTTCATATGGATTTTTAGGCTTCTGTTTATGTAACATTTTAACCCTGCTGAGAACAGAACGCTTTCATTACTGAAAAGAAACCTTGTAATCGTTAGGTTCTTAAAATAAGGACTAGTCAACTTTTTCCCTGCATTTTCAACCAATTAAGCAGTTTCTACTCAAAGAAAGAAGCTTTCATTATTCACATACTTTAAGAGCAAGTAGAACTTTAATATAAATCTAGAAAGGAATCCTCACTTATCTTTCAAATTTATGGAAATATAAAACGGATTCTGATGCTTATTACGATGAATCAAATGTACAACCAATAGTTTTTGTTTTAATTATTGCTTCAGAAAATGATGAATGGCTGTTAGGTAACATAATAATCTCTTTGATGTGACAAAGAAAAAATACCTACAATTGTATTTGCATTAGTTTTCTTAATTTTTAAAAAAATCTAATAATTGCTATGCTTACTTCATGGTATTTTTTTTCCCTTGGATTTACTCAAGGCCTAGACCAAGCAAGGACAAGAGGCAGCCATATCCCTATTTTGGTCTGATGACATTTTAATTGTTCTCCAAGTCCCAGTTTACCAAGAAATCTATGGAATATCATTTGGCTTCTCACTTAGTACTCTCTTCAGGGAGAAAACATGCTGACCAGTGGAAGTTTATTCAATCCTGCTTCTTCTTGTTGTCGTTAGATGCCCTCCACTTGGTTCCGACTCCCTATGAGCAACAGAAGGAAACACTGCCAGATTGTGTGCCATCCTCACAATCATTGCTGTATTTGCACCCATTATTGCAGCCACTATGTCAATCCATCTTGTTAAGGGTCTTCCTCTTTTTCGCAGACCTTCTACTTTACCAAGCATGATGTCCTTCTCCTGATAACATGTCCAAAGTAATGAAGGCTGACCATTCTTACTTCTAAGGAACATTCTGGCTGTACTTCTTCCAAGACAGATTTGTTTGTTCTTCTGGCAGTCCATGGTATTTTCAATATTCTTCACCAACACCATGATTCAAAGGCATCAATCATCTTTGTCTTCCTTATTCATTGTCCAGCTTTCTCATGCATATGAGGTGATTGCAAATACCATGACTTGGGTCAGGCACACCTTAATCCTTAAATGACATATTTGCTTTTTAACACTTAAAAGAGGTCTTTTGCAGCCGACTTGCCCAATGCAATATGACTTTGGGTTTCTTGACTGCTGCTTCCATGGGCATTGAGTGTGGATCCAAGTAAAATGAAATCCTAGACAACTTCAATATTTTCTCCATTTATCATAATGTTGCTTATTGATCCAGATGTGATGACTTTTGTTTTCTTTATGTTCGGGTGTAATCCATACTGATGCTGTAGTCTTTGATCTTCATCAGTAAGTGCTTCAAGCCCTCTTCACTTTCAGCAAGCAAGGCAAGGCTGTGTCATCTGCACGTTGCAGGCTGTTAATGCCTTCCTCCAATCCTGATGTTGCGTTCTTCTTCATGTAGTCCAACTTCTAGGATTATTTGCTCAGCATACAGTGAAAGTCCTGTGGAACACAGTCCTACTCTGACACGTATGGGGTCAATGTCACAACAACTTTTCAAATTTTTTTTTTACTGGTTATTATTTTCCTATTTTGAATATCAGGTATCCGAGGTTCAAAAAAAAAAAAAAAAAAGTTCTGTTACCTTTGAGTATTTCCGAATCATAGCTACCCTTAAGACAGAGTAGAACTGCCATACGGGGTTTCCAAGGCTGTAAATCTTTATGGAAGCAGACTGCCAGATCTTTCTGCTGTGGAGCAGCTGATGAGTTTGAACCATTGACCTTTCGGTTAGCAGGCCAGTGCTTAACCACTTAACCACTGGGCCACCAGGGCTTCTATTTGAGGTACAGAGAGATAAAATAACTTGACTGAGGGCATCAAACTGTTGATGGACACAGCCTGAATTTTTACTCATTCTATACTCATAGTCATCTGCTATATTCCAATTCCATAGTAAGGATAACAACTGCAAAGAAGGAAAGCTATATAAAAAGATCAATTTACTTTAGATTACTTTTACTTAAATGAAATAGTAAATAGTTTTATTTGATCCACATCCTATAAGGGTAGAAACATTCATGAACTAAATCATATTTTCTTGGATTAATTTGTAAAATAAATCATTTTTTCTTGTGTGTATATATATTATGAGTATTTGCATATATATTATTTAAAGTATTAATGTGATTTTATATTGGGGCATGTACAGTTGCAATAGATTTCACAAATGTCCATGACTCAACAGTAAAATCAGTTTAAATGATTAAAAATTTTTTTTTGAGATAAAGAAAAGAAACATAAAGACATGAAGAAATGATAGTAGGTTCATTAGCAAATATCATTTACTGCTTTGAAGTGGTCTCTAGCTCAAGAAATGTTCCACTATTAAATAAATTATAAGGTAAAAAAAATTACTTCCTTTAGTATCTCAAACCATATAAAGTATGAAGATGCATATAAATAAAGTAGACATAAAAAATAGACCCCCAAAGATATTTTTCAGCTAACATGGGTATTAAAAATGCGTTGTTTTGTAATATGAAATTCTAAACCGTTGCAGAACATATGGCTGAAATTATTTTCTTTGTATTTCTTTGCTTCTTAAATAATTCATTGCTTCTGAGTTAATTTTATTCTATTTATTTATTTTTTTCTGACCTACTGGAGCCAGTATTTTGTTTTCAGTTTGTTTTGCATAGTTACAGAAAAGCAACACTTTTAAATATGGAGCTCATATTCCCATTTGAAATCTTTTGAATTGAAAATTGGAGATTGGAAATTAAAATAAACTAAGTAGCATCTGGAACAGGTACTGATGTGTTAGGAAATAGCCTGTATGTAGCTTAAATTGAAATAATTCTGAGACATGAAATAGATGTAGAAATGTATTTCTCATTAATATTGGATCTGCCAGTCTCATGAACAAAACAAATGTTAAGTCTTTATAAACTTTTATAGCACTTTGCCTGAATTTGTATTTAAAAATAAATAAATAATACCAGCAATTTAACTGGTGTAAACGAAGAGTTTCAGACTTGGAGGCACTCATGTTGGATGAAAGAATGATGTCACCAATAAGCATTCCCAGGAAACAAAAGATCAGGATGTGTATCATTTAGGAAGGATGTATCAAGATGTGAACAACTTGTTCCTGGATAAGAAAATATGTATTTGTGACTGCAGTCATGTATAACTGACTGGAATCACTGAACCAGCTGGCACCATGCACTTAGCTGATAACTCACTAGCCAGGTGGCTAACTTTTGCATTTTAAAAGACTTCAAGCTGAAGCTAATCTTATCTACAATCAATCATTGACCCCATACCTTTTGTTTGTTCTCTATGTATATAGACTCCTCTCTCTACTTGGAGCTCTTTGTATTTCTACTTAGTGCTGCCCAGCTTGAGCTGTATTATTTCTCAGTAAAACTCCCTTTCTTTCACTCCTAACAGAGTACAAGATTTTCCTCTTTGACATTTCTGGTTTCAGAAGTGAGACTTCTAAAGTGCATTATCTTTCTCGATCCCTAGGGCATCATTCAGGACACGGTTATGGTAGCTGTTGGGCCACTTTGTGCTCTCCACTGCCACAAATTCTCAGAAATTGTTTAAGGTAAAAAACCTCTCAAATCTGATAAGTTTCAATAGCTCACATTGATAGCTCTTCAAGTTTTATAGTGGATTTGTTTTGGCTCTTGCAAGTAAAAATTTTTTTTTCTGTGGTTATTATTATAGAATGGGGAATGCTTTGTCTAAAAGGGATGTGGAGCCACCTTCTGGGACTCTTGCTCAGTACATGAACAAGCATTGTAGTTTCTTATCATGCATGTTCTAGTCTGTGTGGTATAACCTCACTCAACACGGTGGAAAATCAGTGGCGACTTTGAGGTTCTTTGATTTCTCTAAATTAACTTTTCTGCCCAATAAGTTAGAGAACCAAGTCTCCCAGATTAAACAGTCCCAATAGGATGCCTATTTTGATTGGTATATTGATGCCTCTAAAAGACATCACAACAGTAAAATTGCTTTCCTGCAGGACACTGTCTCTAAATGAACTAAACATAATAAAGAATTACAATGTTAAATTTCCTCTCCCACGACTTCTGCTCCCATGCTGCCTGCTACCTCTTTATATCCATCTTTGTCTTCCTACTTCTCTGATGGCACTTTGTCTGAATTTCCCTTTATCCCTAAAAAAAAAAACCCTTTAAATTTTGCCCAGCAGTGATGCCAAAGAGTCCCCTCATATCACTTTTACCCTGCGAACATACTCAGAATTATGTAGCATTGTAAAAGATTTTCCTAAACTGCATGAGAACCCTACAAATTTTTTGAAGAATTTAAAATTCTTGTTGAAGTTTACCTGCCTGGGCTCCCTGATTTATATCAACTTGCTCATATTGGCCAAGGGGAAGCCCAATTATGGCTAGAACAGGCAGAATGGAAAGACCCCCCCGCCCAAGGACAGTTTAGCCTTAAAATATTGATAAAACAGTCACTGAGCTGTTGGAAGACTCTCGGGTAATGAGTGAAAAATTGCTAGAGGCTATCCCAAAGACCTTTATTCCACTTATTGATTGTACTAAAATTTGCTCTTTTAAACAAAATAAAGATGAAAGTGTTTATGATTATAAGTCATGGATACTTCAAAAGTTTTCCAAACACTCTGGACTTTCCTTGACCACTCCTGGTGCTTCTAGAGCTTTCAATGTTGTTTTCATATGTGGTCTTAAACCTGAAATCTGAACCTCAGTAAAGAAACATTGGTTAGACTGGGAGACAGCTCCTATTGTAAAGCTAACCAACTTAGGTTACAAACTTTTCAGAATTTTAAAGCAAAAAGAGATTCTAAGGCTAATAAATTAATGGCCCTTCAGTTACAATTACAATCTCCCAGTCAAAAGATAAATACTAAACCTTCCAATGGCACAAGATGGTATTTATTACTATTGTAAAAACCTGATCATTGGAAAAAGAAATGTTATAAATTAAGGGAAAAAAAACAGGGTAACAAGCCCTCTTTAAAAAAATACTACAAACTGATTCAGAGAGAATGGGCTCTGGGTACAAAACAGGGACTTAAATATTGATAAAATGGCTTCTGATCTGGTGAAAGACATTAAGCCATGAGTAAAAAATTGCTAGAGGCTATACCTAAGGCATTTCCTGTGGTTGCTCTTAATCAATGAGGAGAAACTATTTTACTTATTAATAGATAACCTTGCCAATTTTTTATTCACCACTGGAGGCACCCTGTCTGCTAGCAACCCAATGTTCCCTGAAATACTAAAATGTCAAAAGTAGTGGGGTCACCAATCAGGAACAGAGATTGATTTATTTCTGACCTGTTCCAATAGCTCTTGATCCTACTGAAGATTTACACTCTTTTTGCTTAGTTCTAATACATATGTCAATCTACTGAGAAGGGATCTTTTATCCAATTGGAATTGCCATTTACAATTTAATAAAAAAGGGGAAACGTTTTTGAGTCTGCTTGATATCTCTAAGTCAACAGAGACAGGCTCTGAATTAAATAATATTTGGGAAGAAGAAGCCATTTGCTATATGCAACCATTTCTGATGTCTCTCCAAAATTCAATTCAGCCTAGTCCTCTCCCTTCTGACAACTTTTCCATACTTCCCAAAACCTTATGAGCTACTACATTCACAGATGTAGGTCAAGTTTTGTCAGCTGAGATGATTAAAATTCAAATAAATTTATCTAAACAACTGCCAAAAATTCCCCAGTATCCACTTCAAATGAGAAGCAAAAAAGGACTAGCTCCCATCATACAAAATTTCCTTTTAAAAGGCTTAAATGCATCTCAATTGATGCAGAAAAGGCATTTGACAAAGTTCAACACCCATTCCTGATAAAAAGTCTCAATAAAATAGGTATAGAAGGGACAAGGACCAGCGATAAGGACCAGAAGGCAGAAGGGGACAGAAAAGCTGGTGATAGGGAACCCAAGGTTGAGTAGGGATACTGTTGATGTGTTGTGAGGTTGTTAACCATTGTCATAGGACAACATGAGTACTAACTTGTAAATGAGAAACTATTTTGTTCTGTAAGCCTTCATCTAAAGTGAGAGTAGCAGCACAATTGGAAGAGTGTAGTCGATGTCACTGAACTGTGCATGTAGAAATTTTTGAAATGGTGTATCTTTGGCTACGTATAGTTTCACCAAAAAGAAAAAAGTTGAGAAGGGAGAGTTGACATGTTGTGGGGTTGTTAACCAATGTCATAAAACAATATGTGTACTACTGTTTCATGAGAAATTATTTGTTCTGTAATCCTTCACCTGAAGCGCAATTAAAAAAAAAATTCTATCACACACACACACACACACACACACACACAAATAAAGTCTTAAATGCCCCTTGTACCAGCCTTTGTAATACTCCTGTTCTTCTAGTTAAGAAAAACAAATAATAGGGTCTGGAGATTTGTTCAAGATTTGTGTGCAATCAGCCCTATTGTGATTCTTAAATTCTTAGTAATCCCTAATCCTCAATTATTACCTTTCAATGTCCCTTCGTATGCAACTTACTTTATGGTTGTGGATATTTGCAGGACTTTTTCATTATTCCTATGAATTCTGAAAGTCAATATTTGTTTGATTTTACTTGGGAAAATCAGCAATTTACCTGGATTTACTGAATCTCCCATGTATTTTTCTCAGATTCTGCATGTGGATTTGCAGCCTTTACAGTTTACAAACAAACCCACGTTGTTGCAATACTTTGATAATTTGCTAGCTTGCTCAACCTCCCAGCAAGCCTGCCATGATGACAAAATAATTTTCGTAAAACATCTCGCTGCTGGTGGACATAAGATTTCCAAAGAAAAGTTAGAATTGACTCAACCTTCTGTTACACATTTGTGTCATGTCTTAGTTCTCTAGTGGTGCTATAACAGAAATATCACAAACAGATGGTTTTAACAAACAGAAATTAACTCTCTCACAGTTTAAAATTCTAGAATTCCAAATTCAGGATACCAGCTCTGTCAGTTCTGGGGCAAAATACTTGTCATCAATCTTCTCCTGGTTTAGGAGCTTATCAGTGTAGGGATCTCGAATCCAAAAGACACACTCTGCTCCTGGCTCTGCTTTTTTGGGTGGTTAGGAGGTCCCTCCCCTCTCTGCTTCCTTCTCTATTTTATATCTCAAAAGAGATTGACTCAAGATGCAACCTAATCTTGTAGAGTGTGTCCTGTCTCCTGGACATAACTGCCTCTAATCTTGCCTCATTAGCAACACAAAAATAAAAACAAAGCATGTTGCAGTCAAGTCAATTGAGACTCATAATGATTCTATGGGACAGAGACAAGGATTTACAACACATTGGATACTTACATCAGATCCTTAAATGGAAGATGACCACACAATACTGGGAATCATGGCTGCCATAGTTATCTAGTGTTGCTATAACAGAAAAGCCACAAGTGGATAGCTGTATCAAACAGAAATTTATTCCAGTCTAGGAGGCCGGAAGTCTCAATTCAGGCCAACAGCTCCCAGGAAAAGCTATCTCTCTCTGTCAATCCTCTTTCCTTTTATCTCTTGTAAGCTAAAAGGTGATAGAAGCCAAACCTCAGGGAAACTCCCTTTACATTGAATCAAGGCTGTGACCTGAGAAAGGGTGTTGCATCCAACCTAATCCTCTTCAATATAACCTAATCTTGCCTCACTTACCATAGGCAGAGATTAGGATTTACAACACATAGGAAAATTACATCAGATCATAAAATAGAGGAAAACCACACAATACTGGGAATCATGGCCTAGCCAAGTTGACACGCATTTTTGGGAGACACAATTCAATCTAAAATATTCCATGCTTTGGCCTTCCAAAATTCATGTCCTTGCCACATGTAAAACATATTCACCCCATTGTATCATCCCAAAAGTCTTAAATCAACTCCTAGTCCAAATCTAATCTTCTGCAAAATTCTTCAAAATCTGCTTCCAAAGTACAATGGTAGAACAGCACAAAGTAGACATTTCCATTACAAATGGGATAAACTGGTGGGAAAGAAGGGATAACAGGCATGAAGCAAGTCAGTGGAACACATTACATTAGCTCTCAAGGCTTGAAAATAATCCTCTATTCTCTGAGACCATTTAGGCAATGGCCCTGCCCTCCAGATTCTGGGTGTGGGCAGCACTATCCAGAATTTGGGTGGAGGTCCCTTGGCTCTGGGATTCAGCTCTGCCTTCCAGGTCCTCTGAGACAGCAACTGTGCTCCCTCCGATTTGGGTAGTCCCACTCTCCTAGTCTATCTGAGTGGCGACCCTACCACTCAGCCTTGGCAGGCCCCATTCTTCTGCCTTTTGGGCATGGCAGCCTCGCCCCCTCAGCTTTGGGCAGAGGATCTGACCCCATCCTGCTGGTACTCATGAAAGGCAGTCCCACACTCCAGAACCCAGTTGGTGAAGATCTGACTCTTTGGAAACTGGGAGGCTGTGGCGCTACCTCTGAAACCCTAGAGGCCATGACTCTACCTTTTGAGACACCAGAGGTTGTGGCCCTACCCTTTGAGATTGAGGCAGCTCTGTTTCCTGTGTTCCTTATCTCTTCAGCTTCTGCTTCCTGGTTCCTTGACCTCTCAGCTCCTCAGGCCCTTGGTCTCACCTGGCATCTTCCCTGCTCTGGCAAGTGTTCCAAAGCTCTTTAACTCTACAGATAAGTTATGGGAGGCACCCTGCCAGTAAACCTTGACTGTGAGGACTCAGCCCTCTTGTTCTGCGGGTCAGCAAGCCTAGCTCCACCAATAAGTGCCCAGAGGCACCCCACTCCACCAGGAAGCCTCCTGTGCAAAGGCACTCAGCTCTCTTGCTCCCTGGGTTGGCTCCCAGGCTGTCTTGTGCCAGTCTCCTGGCTCTGTTGCTGTGGATATGGGTATGATACAGTGCGACATTTATACCCTTTCCCCTGGACTTTCAAGGGCCAGCAAGAACTCACCAAATTCTGCCAGAGTGCTGGGTAGAAATTGTATTACCTCAACACCCACCACAGGCCTTCATGATGCTTTGTTTTAATTAAACATTCAGATTCCCCTGGTCCGCACCAGTTATAAGTCGGCTGCTAGGCACTAGCCAAGGTGACGTGACCCCACTCTCGATACCAAATTCTGTCTTAGATGTTTAGTGCTGCTATAACAGCAATAACTCTGGTGGCGTAGTGGTTAAGAGTTCAGCTGCTAACCAAAAGTTCGGCAGTTCGAGTCCACCAGGTGCTGTTTAGAAACCCTGGGGCAGTTCTGTTCTGTCTTATAGGGTTGCTATAAGTCAGAATTGACTTGACAGCAACAGGTTTGGTTTTGGGTTCGGATGGCTTTGACAAGCAGAAGTTTATTGTCTCACAGTTTAGGAGGATAGAAGTCCAAATTCAGGTAGCCAGTTCTAGGAGAAGGCTTTCTCTCTCTGCTGGTTCTAGGGGAAGGACCTTGTCATCAATCTTACCCTGGTCTAGGAGCTTCTCAGCACAGGGACCCTGGGTCCAAAGGATGCTCTCTTCTCCTGGTACTTCTTTTGTGGTGATATGAGGTCCATCTTTGTCTGCTTGCTTCTTACTGTCTGCACTGCCTCCAGTGTTACAGCTCTCCTCACTTCCTTCTGAGTCCTCACCAGAATTGTCTTTGGTGTCTATAATTCCACCACCATGTCAGACTCTCTAAAGCAATCTAAGCTTTTACTATTAGGCATCTTAAAACTCTTTTGGTCTCTACCCATTACACGATTCCAAAACCACTTTCACATTGTAGGTATCTGTTAGAGCAGCACACTATTCCTGGTACCAAATTCTGTCTTAGTTATCTAGTGCTGTTATAACAGAAATACCACAAGTGGATGGCTTTATCTAACAGAAATTTGTTCTCTCAAAGTCTAGGAGGCTGGAAGTCTGAACTCAGAGTACCAGCTACCAGGAAAGGCTTTCTCTGTCTGTTGGTTTTCTCTCCTTTTATCTCTTGTAAGATAAAAGGTGATGCAGACCACACTCCAAGAAACCTCCCCTTGCATCTGATCAGGGCTGTGTCCTGAGTAAGGTTGTGGCATCCCACTCTAATCCTCTTTAACATAACCTAAACTTGCCTCATTAACCACAGGCAGAGATTAGGATTTACAACCCACAGGAAAGTTACATCAGATCACAAAATGGAGGACAATCACACAATACTGAGAATCATAGCCTAGTCAAATTGACACACATTTTGGGGGACACAATTCAATCCATAACATTCTACCCTTTGGCCTCCCAAAATTCATGTCTTTGCCATGTGTAAAATATATTTACCTCATCATATCATCCCAAAAATCTTAAATCAACTCCAAATCTAAAATCTCATCTTCAGAAAAATTCTTCTTCATCTGTGAAATCTAGACTATAAGTTATCTTCCTCCAAATACAATGGTGAAACAGGCACAAGCTAAACATTTCCATTACGCATGGGATACATGGGTGGGAAAGAAGGGTTAACAGGGATCAAGTAAGTCAGCAGAACACATTACATTAGCTCTCAAGGCTTGAAAATAATCCTCTATTCTCTGAGACCATTTAGGCAATGGCCCTGCCCTCCAGATTCTGGGAGTTTACGGCACTATCCAGAATTTGGGTGGAGGTTCCTTGGCTCTGGGATTCAGCTCTGCCTTCCAGGTCCTCTGAGACAACAATTGTGCTCCTTAAGATTTGGGTAGCCCCACTCTCCTAGTCCATCTGAGTGATGACCTTACCCACTTGACCCTGGCAGGCCCCATTCTTCTCCCTCTTGAGCATGGCAACCCCACCCCCCTCAACTATGGGCATTGGGTCTGACATCAACTCACTGGCACTCTTGAACAGCAACTTCACACTCCAGAGCCTAGTTCATGAAGATCTGTCTCTTTGAAACCTAGGAGGCTGTGGACCCACCCTTTGAAACCCAGTTGGCTGTGGTTCCATCCTTTGACACTCCAGATGTTGTGGCCCTACCCTTTGAGACCAAGGCACTCTGCTTCCTGTGCTCCATGTCTCTTCAGCTTCTGCTTCCTTGTTCCTTGGCCTCTTGACCCCTTGGACCCTCAGCTCCTTGGGCGTCTTGGGCTTGCCTGGCATCTGCTGTGCTCAGGCAAGTGATCCAAAGCTCTTTAGTGCTAGCAATAAATGCCTGGAAGCATCCCATTCCATCAGTAAACCTCGGTCAGAAGGCGTTCAGCTCTCTTGCTCTGTGGTTTGGATCCCGTGTCATCTTGTACCAGTCTCCTGGTTCTGCTATTGCCATTTATCTGCTGCTGCTTCTTGCGTCTACACTGACTCTGGTGTTACAGCTCTCCTCACTTCCTTCTCTTCAGCAGTCTCTTCAAGGCTATCTAGGCTTTTACTGTTAGACGTTTTAACTCTTCCATCCTCTACTCATTCAGTTTCAAAATCGCTTCCACATTTTAGGTAACTGTTAGAGTAGCACCTCAGTCTTCTGGTACCAAATTCTGTCTGAGTTATCTACTGCTGCTGTAAAAGAAATACCATAAGTATATGGCTTTAACAAACAGACGTTTATTCTCTCACAGTTTAAGAGGCTAGAAGTCTAGATTTAGGGCACCAGGTCCAGGGGAAGCCTTTCTCTGTCCGTCTGCTTTGGGGGAAGGTCCTTGTTATCAATTTTCTACTGCGTCTAGGAGCTTCTCAGTGCAGGCACACTGGGCCCAAAAGACATGCTCAGCTCCTGGCTCTTCTTGCTTGGTGGTAATAAGGACCCTCTCCTTTCTCCTGGCTTTTATATCTCAAAAGAGATTGACTCAAGATACTACCTAATCCTGGAGAGTGTGTTCTGCCTCATTAACATAACTGTCTCTACTCCTTCTTCATTAACATCATATAAAACCTAACCAAACCTTTTTCTGTTGAGTCATTTCAGACTCATAGCGACCCTATAGGACAGAGTTTCCAAGGAGCAGCTAGTGGATTCAAACTGGTGACCTTTTGGTTAGCAGTAGACCTCTTAACCACCATACCACCAAGGCTCCATTATAGAGGTTAGGATTTACAACACATAGGATAATTACATCAGATCAAAAAATGGAGGACAACCACACAATACTAAGAATCATGACCAAGCCAGGTTGCACATCTTTGGGGGATACAATTCAATACATAGGAGGGGCCACAAGCTAAGCCACATAGGTGGCCTCTGGAAGCTAGGATCAGCCCTCTATCACCACTAAGGAAATGGGACTTGGTCCTGTTACAACAAGGAACTAAATTTTCACTGGAAATAACAAATGTTGGAGAGGCTGCGGGGAGATCGGAACTATTATGCACTGCTGGTGGGAATGTAAAACGATAATAAAGTATTATATCTCCCTATAATAGTATTTCACATCACTTTTTAGAGTTATTACCAGGTATTGAAATTTACTGGTAGTAGTATGAATTTTATCTTTTTTTAGTTATATTTTCTTGTCATTGGATTCTTATGAGTTGTTTTATAGAACTGCCATTTTTATGTTAATTTCAAATACAACTACATTGCTAAATTCTCCTTATTATTTTTAATATTTTATCCTTAGAATATTTTGTATTGTCTAAATACAGTTGTCCCTCGGTATCCACAGGGGATTGGTTCCAGAATCCCCAATGGATACCAAAATCCTGATGCTCAGGTCTGTTATATAAATGGCATGGTATCTGCATATAACATATGCACATCATCTTGTATAATTAAATCATCTCTAGATTACTTACAATGCCTGGTACAATGTAGATAGTTGCTTCAACACAGTTGAATACTTGCTCTGGAAGCTAGCTTTTCTCTTCTCTGACTTCTTGAGCTCTTCTGGGACTGCTGATGCTGCTGGGCATCAGCTGATGCCAATTCTCCCATGAACTTGAAGCTCTTGAGACTGTAGTGCTTTCAATCGCAGCCAGCCATCCCTTACTAGCCTGAAACTCCCTCCTGCTCTCCTCAACCTCCTCACACTTAGCATTGGAAGGATTGCTTTGACCACTTCATTGCTTTCTAAGAGTCATTTTTTCTCAGAAACAAAGGGTGCACACAATGAAAGTAGCAAATGAACAAGATGTGAGGAGAACAATCCTCAAAAAAATGAGTGCTAGAGAGAGACTGAAGACCTGTGAAATAGGAGGAGTCTACAGTAAGGTATGCCTACACATCACTTGACTCACTTGGATTCAGGGTAGTGCTGGTGGGCAAGAAACTCAAGTTTTACTTTTTGGAATTTTGTTTTTTTTCTCTAATATTTTCAATCTGTAGTTGGCTAAATCGGCAGATGTGGACCCTGAGGCTATGGAGGGCTAACTGTATGTAATCACATAGTCTGCAAACAAATTCTAATTTCTTATTTCAAATGCAATTATATCTATTTATTGTCTTGCTTTATTATATTTGCTTGCCCTTATTATATTTTAAAATTTCAGAAAAAATTACAATATTTTTAATTACTACTTTGTCTCCAGAGTCATTTTCAATGGATAAAACCAAACCCCTTACTGTTGGGCTGATTCCAACTTTTAGTGACCTATGTCATAGGACATAGTAGAACTGCCTCATAAATGTAATCTTTACGGGAGAAGACTGTCACATATTTCTTCTGCAGAGCGGCTAGAGGGTTCCAAACACTGACCTTTGGATTAGCAGCCAAAAACTTAACTACTTCCCACCAGGGCTCCTTCCTTTTAATGGATACATCTTCTACATTTCTCTAAATGTATTCAGTACAACTTTTTGTTGTTGTTGTTGTTTAAATCTCTTCTTTGACCTAGGTTATTTTTTTTCTTATTCTCATTAGTAGTATTTTTCTGTCTTTGTATATTGTGTTTTCCTTTACTATGGTTGTATTTTTCTAGTAACTCATGTTTTCTTTTGTTAACATTCTTTTCATCACTGCGGGAAATAATGTAAAGAAATATTGAATTTGTACTATATGCCCAATCTTATTCTCTTATTTACTGTTGCTGTTGTTAGGTGCAGTGAAGTCAGTTCCAACTCATTGTGACCCTATGTACAACAGAACGCAACACTGTCCGGTCCTGCACCATCCTGACAATTGTTGTTATGTTTGAGCCCATTGTTCCAGCCACTGTGTCAACCCATCTTGTTGAGGGTCTCCCTCTTTTTCGCTGACACTTTACCAAGCATGATGTCCTTTTCCTGGGACTGGTCCCTCCTGATAACATGTCCAAAGTACATGAGACAAAGTGTCACCATCCTTGTTTCTAAAGAGCATCTGGCTATACTTCTTCCAAGACAGATTTGTTCATTCTTTTGGCAGTCCCTGGTGTATTCAATTTTCTTCACCAACACCGTAATGCAAAGGCATCAATTCTTCTTTGGTCTTCACATTCATTTTATTTTCTTCTAAATTGTGTATTATTAGCATCAGTTGATAATAAAATATTATTTCTTCTAGGATAATTTTATCTAGTAAGTATTTCTGAATAATGAACAAATATTTGGAAAAGTTTGATGGAAAATTTACAATGGGGGAACAAGTTTGTCAACACTAAACAGTCTCAATGTCACTAAAAATGATTATGTTTACAAAATCGATCCTTTGCTCTAGCTTCCAGGTTTCAGGGTATCTAGGGAATAGAATAAATGACATTGGTAGCAATCAAACAGATATATCTAGACTGTGAGGTACTTTCTACAAAATCTGACTCAGTTGTTTCTACAAAGCAATAAATAGATGAAAAACAAACAAACCAGGGAACAAAACAAGAAAGACTTAATAGTTACGATAACCACATTGAATGGGATATTGAGATTTTAAAGTTGTTTTTATCCTTAATTCAAATAATCCAATTGTAAAAATATTTTTGGAAAAATCATGAAAATTTGAATATAGACGAATCAGTAGATTATATTAAATAATTATTGGCAATGTCTTAGATGGGATAATAAAACTGTATTTAGGTAAGAAAATGTTCTTAATTTTTAGAGATACTCAAGTAAACATCTAGGAATATAATAATTTATTTAGAGGTTTGCTTTAAAATATTACAGCAAATAAGAAAAAAAAGAATGAGATAAATGAATAAATGTGGCAATATACTAATTATTAAACATGGGTGTTTGGGCTACATTTTATTTTTTACTCCATTTTTTTGTATGCTTTAAACCTTTTGTAATAATACTAATTTTTGAAAATTCTAAAAAGAAATGTTTGTCGTGATATATTAAATTGATTTCACAACTCACTAATGAGTTAAAATTTGCAGTAAAAAAACTTACTAAGATACCAGTAATTAGGACGTAAGAGTGAATTCCTTACCACAGGCTCTCTCTGTAACATCCATTCTTTTCTAACATCCTCAGCGAAGGAAAATGCCCGAAATTTTGAGGCAGAATTTTGTTTTATTGTTGTAGAATTCCAGATATAATATTATTTGTTCCTGAGACTATTAAGAAGCAGTGAACATTTGTTACTAGTAATTGTATTTCAGATACTTAGAGCCGAAAGTATAAGTACATTGTAACTCCACAAGATCTCATTTCAACTTGGTCTCCAATAAAATAAGCCACAAAGTGCTATTAAAATGTATGTCCTATCAGATACTATCAAGTTATAAATGCAACAAAAATATAAAGAAGAGGAAAAATAAAAATCTGATGATGCTCTGTAGTAAAGAGCACTCTGCAAATAATAATTTTGATGAAGAGAATGAAAGTACTAAGAAAACATAAGTTTTTTACAGCCACATACACACACACACACTGGATTTGCAAGAAGCATATTACAGTAGGTCCTCAAATTGAAGGAAATGCTGAACGTCCAAACATTCAATAACAAGAGCCTAGATATACAGGATTTCAGTAAAATTTCCACCTTTCTAGGCAACAGTGATTAAGCTTTAGTTTCAACATCTCCCAGTTTCTCCAAGTTCCTCTTTGAAATTTAAATTTCAAATTCCAGATGATTCTATCACTGGATCACTCACAGAGGACAAAGTATGCCCTGTAGTATATTTACTGTGGTCATCCTTGTGAGCTGGAGACGTAACAAAATTGAGAGCTACTATTTGGTCTTACAAGCTACTACTTGGTTATACAAAGTAAAGAAACCCAATCATATTGTTTTTAGTTTTCTATTTCTGTTCCCATTTTGATAATTTGTGCAAGGCTGGTATTTCAGGAGGTGTCACACACGTCCCTTGCTGGAAGCAAGTGTGCTTTATGAATACTTCCACTTTCATTCCAATTGTGCTATAGAAGTTCGGTAGACTTGATAATAAGCTAAATATTTATTACAAGTGTTAACAGATTTATAAAACATTGTATGCATTTATTTACTCCTTTGTTCTGGTCACATTTTGAAAATATTAAATTCTTGCTCCAGTTTGCCACAGCCTCCACTACTTTGCACCTGTGATCTCTTACTCTGCAACCACTTGATATTTGTGCATTTATAAGTCACTATTTTGTAGAATGTAAATGACTTCGTACAATTGTGTCACTTTGAGTTAAGGGGTTCTGACTTTATAGCTTCATGTCAGTCTGTCATTTATCAATGGGAGATAAATGTGGGTGATGGTTTTGCTTTCTATGAAGCATTAATTTCTTTGTCTTAGCTAATTGTCTTGGCTAGAAACTCCAGAAAAATATAGATTAAGCGTTTGAAAATGGACATCTTTTTGTTTTTTCTAATCTTAGGAGAAAAATTTTCAGTTTTTCACCCTTGAGTATACTATTAGTCGTGTTTTTGTTGTTGTTTTTAGGTGGTTTTTTTTTTTGTATATTTCCTTATGAGATTGAAAAGTATCTATTACAAGTTTGCTGAGGGAATCAAGAAAAGATGTTGAGGTTTGTTAAATACTTTTTCCATGTCTACTAAGATCATCATGTAGTTTTTTTTCCCCTCCTTTGCCCTGTGAATATGATTTATTACATTAATTCATTTAAATTACATTAATTGATATACATTAATTACAATTACATTAATTGATATAAATATGTTGAGGCATCCTTGCCTGGAATCAACCACTTAGTCATGGTGTATGTTGTTGTTGTTAGTTGTCATTGAGTCGGATGTGATTAATGACAACCTTATGCATAACAAACAAAACGTTGCCCAGTCCTACACTATCTTCATGATCAGTTACGTTTGAAACCATTGTTGCAGCTATTGTGTCAAGCCATTTCATGAAGGCATTCTCTCATTTTCGCTGACCCTTTAACAAACCTGATGTCCTTTTCTAGAGATTGATCTTTTCTGATGACGTGTCCAAAGTAAGCAAGCTGAAGTCTCACTATTCTCACTTGTAAAGAGCATGGGATTGTATTTCTACCAAGACTGATTTGTTCGTTCTTCTGGCCGTCCATGGTATATTCACTATTCTTCACCAAAACAGCAATCCAAATGCATCAATTCTTTTTCTGTCTTCCTTTTTCATTGTCTAGATTTAGCAAAAATACGAGGCATTGAAAAGACCATTGTTTGGGTCTGATATATCTTCGTCATCAAAATGACATCTTTGCTTGTTAACACTTTAAAGGGGTCTTTTGCAGCAGATTTACCTGATGCAATAAGTCATTTGATTCTTGACTACTGCTTCCACTGACATTGATTTGTTGATCCAATTACAATGTGTAGTAGATATATAATAAGTACCACGCCAAAAACCAAACCCACTGCCTTTAAGTCGATTTAGATTTATAGAAACCCTATAGAGTTTTCAAGCCTATAAATCTTTACAGAAACAGACCAACACATCCTTCTCCTGTGGACTAGCTGGTAGATTTGGTTAGCAGCTGAGTGCTTTAACCACTGTGTTACTAGAACTCCTTAGAGTAAGTACAACATCAATAAATATAAATTGGCCCTATACTATTCTTGGTTTTGGACCTTGAAATACGACAGATACCTTTATTTCATACATATATACACACACACATGCACACAAGATGTGTATATGCATATATTTAAAAATACACAATAAATGCACCTATGTATAATACAAGCTTGTGGAAGAAATTGATATATAATCCTTTGCATTTGAAGAGCACATGCAAAATGTGTTGGAAAATAACCCAGAAAGACTTCAGTTTGTTTATGGCTCTAGTACTATCATATGCTTCTGGCTGTATATAAATTCCCATGGATTTGTGGACATCATACCCTATTTTTTTGTTTGTTAGTTTTCTCCAGTAGAGAGTGATAAAAATAGTAAATCCAAATGAAGTTTTTGTCATAAACCCATCAAAGCAAATGCACTTCTGAGGAACCATTGTTAAATTCATAGATTTATAAGTAGCCAAGGGAAAAACTTTGTAGAAACTCTGAATGATTGGTGGTGTCTTGAGATGTTTCTTATAAAACGTTTAAGGATCTGAAAATGCTTCCATAATAATTCCACTCAGAATCTACATTAAATATGTACTGTCCGCCATGGGGTACTAATTCTAAAAATATTTTGATGCATTCAAAGGTATCAGGGAAAACGAATTTGCAAGATGAAGTGTGAAGTTATTAATATTTAGAGAAGGCATTCTATCACTTTTGCCAAGCTGAAGCAATGTCACATTTAGCTGTTGTAATAATAAATGTTCCAAGAAATGGAGCTGTATCATTGTGAGCCAGACTGTTCTAGCTGACTTCAACACAGCCGTTGACCTCTATGCTTAAAGATTTCTTCCTCCCAGAACATCACACAGTTTCTGTGAAGGTAATCCAGAATTAGGTTACTCAAATTGGGGAAAAAATAAAAAACAGCCTAAGAGAAATAAAAATTTGAACATAAAGCACAAAGTAACTATTCTCAAGTCATATTCAAAAGTGAAACAGAATGTAAGGGTGAAGTCTGTGTTCCGTTCCATTCTCTTGACCCATGTTCTGTTACTCTTCTTTAACCTCATGCATTTTTTATAAAAATCTGTCACGGGTTCATTTCTATGTTTTGTGCAAATAGGTGAATTTTAAATTAATCCTTTATATCATAAATGGAAAAATATTTTATTTTGTTTCACCTAATTATTTCTGGAAAGCATTTAATGCTTATAAAATTACCATAATACTGTTGAGAATTTGGTATTGGGATGACAAATAAAATGGCGCCTAATATTTTGATTTTAATAATTCTGTAATTCTTGCTTAGGGGAAATATGATTGATCAAAAATATATGCCATTTTGTGATATATGCTTTTCTACATTCTTTGATCCCTCTTTCCAACATCCAAAATTTTGCTGCCAGTAGCATTTAAATCAGCACTCCAAAAAACCAAACCTGTTGCCATCGAGTTGATTCCAACTCACAGCGACCATATAGGACAGAGTAGAACAGCCCCATCTGGTTTCCAAGGCTATAGTCTTTACAGCAGCAGACTACCACATCTTTCTCCTGAGGAGTGGCAGGTGTGTTCGAACCACTGACTTTTAGGTTAGTAGCCAAGTGCATAACCAATGTGCCACCAGGTCTCCTTTTTAAGTCATCATTGTTTTTATAAATAAAGTATTTCTGTTTTAAAGTTTAATTATGTTATCTGAAAAACAATTTCTCTCACAAATTATGATTTGGCCCATTAAACAGCAATGTAAGCACATGGCAGAGTGCAGTGATTTTTATTTCCTTACCATTATTTTCTTTTTAAATTTTAGATATTTATGAAGGATGTTGACTTTAACTTCAATAGTTAACAGAGTGATTAAAATATATTATGTTTTAAAAACATGAAGCAAATTCTCTAAATTATATTCATCAAATATCTGGCCCAAGATCTTCCAACACTAAACTAAACTAAAATCAAAGCCTTTGCCGTCAAGTCGATTCTGACTCGTGGCAACCTTATAGGACAAAGTAGAACTGCTACGTAGGGTTTCTAAGGAGCAGCTGGTGGATTCAAACTGCCAACCTTTTGATTAGCAGCCAAACTCCAAACTCTTAACCACTGCGCAACCAGGGCTCCACTGTAACATAAGGGATTCTAATAATTCACTCATGGAAGACTTTTACAAATATTTCTGGAAAATGTACTCTGAAGAGCATAATGTATTTTCTCATTTTTATGATCAGACACTGCACATATAAGATGAAACACATAAAACTGTATAATACTTTGGATTAATGGAGTAGATTCTGATGTTTTGTTATTGCTGTTCTTGTTAGCTGTTGTAGAGAATCGGCTCTGACTCATAGTGACTTTACGTGTAACAGAACGAAATATTGCCCAGTCCTGTGTCATCCTCACAATCATTGCTGTCTTTGGGGTCTCAGAAAAAAAGTAATACATGAAGCCTTAAACCTTTTCAATTTTGAATTTACCAATTCTTATTATTTGTTACATTAAATCAAGTCAAACAACTTTTCTTATTGCGTAAAGCGTTTACAGAGTGATGTCAACCATATATAATGATTTCTAGCTTTCTATGTGCCATCTATCACCTGTGTGTTTATTACTTCTAGTTATAATTCTATCTATACCTGTATGTAAAGAGATATCTAAAATAAAGTTGAAATAGTCATTACGATTTTTTATGATTTTAGAGTTTTCTACTTTTCTGTATCATAAAATATAATCTTCATACAATGTAACCATTTGTATTAGTTTTCTATTGCTGTTATAAGAAATTACCACAAACTTACTGACAACACACATTTATTTTCTTAGAGTTGTGGAGATCAGAAGTCCAAAATGATTCTCTCTGGACTAAAATAAAAGTGCTGGCAGGACCGTATTCCATCTGGAATATCTAGTGGGAAAGCTTGTCCCTTTGCCTTTTCTAGCTTCCACAGGCCCTCTCATTCCTTGGCTCATGGTTCCTTTCTTCATTTTCAGAGCTAGGAATATGGCATCTTCAAATCTCTCTCTGACTCTGATGCTTCACTCTTTCACTTAAAAAGACCATGGCGATTATATTTTATCTACCAGGATAATCCAAAATCTTCCCAACTCAAGATTCTTACTTTAACCAAATCTGCAAAGGCCTTTTTTGCCATGTAAAAGAATAAATTTAGAGGTTTCAGGGATTATGACTTATGTATCTTTTCTTTTTGGAGGGGGCGTTATTCTGCCTTCTATACCATTTCTCTATTAAAAGTAGGAAAAGTGTTGTTTAGTAGATAGGTAGACTGTAATGACTAGCAATGATAATTATTTGCACATTTTGATGCAATTATGATTATTCATTTAATAGCTTCCTGTTATGGGTGGAATTGAGTCCCCTAAAAAGTTATGTTGAAGTTCTTACCTTACCTGTGAATGTGACCTGTTTGGGAACAGGGGTTTCTTTTGTTCTATTGATTAGGTTATGCTAATTATCCTAGTAGGATGCGTCTTAAACCTAATAACTTCTAGATGGTGTCTTTTAAAAAGAGCAGAATAGACACAGAGAACACACACACAGGGAGAAGACATAAATTATGTGAGGACCCCAGACAAGCAAAGGAACACCAAGGATAGCTGGCAAACACCAGAACCTAGTAGAAAGGATGACGGAAAGAATAAACATGGCTGAAACTCTGATTTGAACTTTACTTTCTAGAACTGGGAAAAAAAATTCTATTTTTTAAAGTCAATCATTCATAATATTTCTATTATGGCAGCACAAGGACACTCTCATTATATTTACAGACGTATATAGATGTGTCTATTTTTCCTTTTTACTCTGTCAAATTTAAAAAGTATATACATTTGGAGGCAATGTTATTAGGTATATACAAATGTAAAATTATTATATATGACAGATTAACTGAACCTTTGATCACTGAAATAACTCCTTACTCCTACTGTCACTAGACATCATAAGGTTTTTGAACCTGATATTACAAGCCATACCAAGTTTCTTTTGAATGGTGTTTGCTTGGTTTAGTAACTTTCAACATTTGATTAGCCTTATATTTCAAATATTTCTCCTATAGTATTGTTTTGCATGCTACTGTTGGATAATCTGATATCAATTTAATATTCTTTTCTTTGCAAGAGACTTGGTCTTTTTACATGAAGATCCCAGATATATTATTTTCTTCCTATATGAAGTCAAATAACTTTAGTAGGGTCCATCCTAAAATTGATGATCTTGAGACAATTTTCCCAGGTAAATGATGCAGTCTTTCAAAAAGTAGATTTAAAACTACTTTTATTTTTGCTTATTTTTCTTAAATTATTATAATTTTAAAATTGTTTCCATTAGTCTATTTTTTCAGAAAAGATTATAAACATATTATATATATTTGCTTTTTTTTTTTAATTTGCCTGACTTACTCAATTTCTCTTTGATTCTTTTTACCTCTTTACTTAATTTTTTTTTTTTTAAATTTCCCAGGATCATTTAATTTCCCCCTTCCATGTACTTCTTAAACTTGACTCCTGCATATACATACTTTGTAATGTTTTCTTTATTGACAAGATTATGGTTTATTTCCTGAATTCAGTTAACATTTATGTCAGTCATAATAGGCTCAGATATGCTGCAGTGCCAAACAACCCTGAAAAACTTACTAGGCTATAGTTAAAAAACAAAAAAACAACAGTTGCCCTGGAGTTGATTCCAACTCATGGTGACTCATGCATGTCAGAGTAAAACTATGATCAGTAGGAATTTAAATCGCTGATTTTTCAAAAATACATCACCAGGCCTTTCATCCTAAGTACTTCTGGATGGACTCAAACCACTGACCTTTCATTTAGCAAGCAAGCTATTTAACCATTTGTACTGCCCAAGAACTGTAGTAGGCTATAGTAACAGCATTATTTCTTTCTCATACTAGTAGTCCAGTGCAGGTTGGCTATAATAGTACTCCACTTCAGAGCCCAGAATATCAGGACAACTTGTAGCAGACAGAATACTAGTCACAGGGCAAAACAGAGCATGATGGTATACATTCTAGTACTTAAAGCTTTTTTTCAAAGATGGCAACCACTATGGATTGAATTGTGTCCCCCAAAAAGGTGTGTCAACTTGGTTAGGCCGTGATTCCAAGTATTGTGTGATTGTCCACTGTTTTGCCATTTGATGTGATTTTCCTGTGTTATAAATCCTATCTCTATGATGTTAATGAGATTAGTGGCACTTAGAGGCAGGACTCAATCTACAAGATTAGATTTTGTTTTAAGCCAATCTCTTTTGAGATATATAAGAAAGAAACAAGCAGAGACACAAGGGGACCTCCTACTATGAAGAAAAGAACCAGGAGAATAGCACGTCTTTTGGACCTGTGGTCCCTGCACCAAGAAGCTCCTAGACCAGGGTAAGATTGATGACAAGGACCTTAACCCAGAGCTGAAAGAGAGAGAAAGCCTTCCCTTGGAGCTGGCACCCTGAATTCAGACTTCTAGCCTTCCAATCTGTGAGAAAATAAATTTCTCTTTGTTGAAGCCATTCACTTGTGGTATTTCTGTTGTAGCAGTACTAGATTAGTAAGACAGCAACAGACATTTTGTTTACCATCCATTGCACAGTCCAGATCAAAAGTCCAAACCTGAAATCCACAAATTTGGGAAGTATAGCCCCATATCCCAAGGAACTTTGCATAGTTTGAAATATTAATATAATCTCCCCCAACTCTTTAACATTTTTGTTTGTCTTTTGTATCCTTAATTTTTAAACTTCTGGTGTTTTTATTTCACATATGTGATAGCTTATTCGGTTATATTTCATATTGGAGTGCTACATTACAGTTTTCTTCTATGCTGAGACTTCTTTAAAGTATTTTTATCTGCTAAATTTTTAGATTCTTATATCCTATGTTTCTCAATAACTTTTGGTGTGACTTTTTTAGTTTTACTGTTTTTCTTTTGTCTGTTTTTTTTTTTTTGTATTTATGACTATTTTGATTTTCACAGGTCTACAATATAACACAATGTTTTAGGAAAAAGAATATGATTGATTTATTCAGTACCTATGTTCAAGAGTGGTTTTGTTTGGTTGCTACATTAAAGTGAAGTTTTCTTAATAAATGATACCTTTGTGTGTGTGTGGGGGGGGGGACCTATATTCTTCTGATTAATTGATCCTGACTTATTTTGGAATGGTTTTATCTTCAGAAACTCTTTTTTTCCCTTTGTCTTCAATAAGCTAGAAAAGGATACTTCTTCCTTCTAACTTCCTTTGTTCTACTCCAAAAATGGGATCTTCTCAAGACTCACCTCTTATCCTATAAACTTTTCAAAATCCTTCCTTTTGATAGTGCAATGACCAGTTCCTTGATTCACTGGGTGTCAGACATACTCTCAGAAGCTACTCACTCAGGGCCTGTGACTTTCTATTTGTGAATGGGAACATAGAATGTCATTCCTTTTTCGATAGACTTTATGTAACTGTAGCTAAAGAAAATGTTTTATACATGTTGTATTTAAGGACATGCAATATGGAATTTTACCATGGGAAGAGTAAATATTATTTATGACAGATATGATTCAGGAATATAGCTGTATTTATTGGTAGCAGAAAGAGGTGATTTTAGAAAAAGGAGTTAAGATTTCTGGTTATATTAATAAAGGTATTATGTCTATATGGTCTACTATGCCATGAATGATAAACTGAAAAGGAACAGAGTCCCATTTGTTGTTATAAAGAACATTTCAAGATCTATGCAGAAATACAACACTGTCAGTGATAGGGTAATATCCATATGCCTACAAAGAAGACCAGTTAATTAGACTATTATTCAAATTTATGTACCAACAACTAATGCCAAAGATGAAGAAATTGAAGATTTTTAACAACTTCTGAAGTCTGAAATTGGTCAAACATGAAATCGGAATGCATTGACAATTAATGTTGATTGGAACGCAAAAATCAGAACCAAAGTAGAAAGATCAGCAGTTAGAAAATACGGCCTTGGAGATAGAAATGATGTGGGAGATCACATATAGAATTTTGCAAGACCAACAAATTATTCATAGGAAATACCAGTTCTCAACAACATAAACAGTGATTATACACACAGACCTCTCTGGATGGAATACACAGGAATCAAATACACTACAACTGTGGAATTGAGAAGCTCAGTTAGAATCAGGCCAGGGACCAACTGTGGAACAGATCATCAATAGCTCATATGCAAGTTTAAGTTGAAGCTAAAGAAAATTAAAACAAGTCCATGAAAGCCAAAGTACAACCTTGAGTATATCCCAATGAATTTAAAGACCATCTCAAAAATAGGTTTGACATATTGAACAGTAATGATGAAAACCAGACAAGTTGTGGGATGACATCAAGGACATCCTACGTGAAGAAAGTAAAAGATCATTAAAAAGACAGGAAAGAAAGAAAAGACCAAAATAGATGGCAGAAGAGATTCTGAAACTTGCTTTTGAATGTTGAGTAGCTAAAGCAAGCATAAGAAATGATGAAGGAAAAGAGTAGAACAGAAGATTTCAAAGGGTGGCTCATAAAGACAAACTAAAGTATTGTAATGACACGTGCAAAGACCTGGTGTTATAAAACTAAAAGAGAAGAACATGCTAAGCATTTCTCACACAGAAAGAACTGAAGAAAAAAATTAAGCCTCGAGTTGCAATCTCAAAGGATTTTATGGGCATAATATTGAATGATTCAGAAAGCATCAAAATAAGATTGACAGAGTAAACAGAGTCACTGTACCAAAAAGAATTTGTCGCTATTCAGCCACTTCTGGAGGTAGCATATGATCAAGAACTGATGGTACTGAAGGAAGAAGTCCAAGCTGCACTGAAGACATTTGTGAAAAGCAAGGCTTAAGGAATTGATGGAATACCAATTGAGATGATTCAACAAACAGAAGCAACACTGGAAGTGTTCACTCATCTATGCCAAGAAATTTGAAGACAGCTACCTGGCCAACTGACAGGAAGAGATCCATATACGCGCCTATTTCAAAGAAAGGTGCTCCAAACGAATGTTAAAATTATTGTACATGGACAAGGAACTGCCAGAAATTCAAGCAGGATTCAGAAGAGGACATAGAATGAAGGATATCATTGCTGATGTCAGATGAACCTTAGCTGAAATTAGAGAATACTAGGGTCATGGATTGTATTGTGTCTCCCTGAAATGTGTGTCAACTTGGCTAGGCCATGATTCCCAGTATTGTGTGATTGTCCACAATTTTGTCATCTGATGTGATTTTCCTGTGTGTTGTAAATCCTATCTCTATGTTGTTAACAAGGTGGGATTAGTAGTAGTTATGTTAATGAGGCAGGACTCAATCTACAAGGTTAGATTGTGTTTTAAGCCAATTTCTTTTGAGATATAAATGAGAGCCAAACAGAGAGACAGGGGGACCTCATACCACTAAGAAAGAAGCACCAGGAGCATAGTGTGTCCTTTGGACCTGGGGTCCCTTCTCTGAGAAACTCCTGGACCAGGGGAAGATTGATTACAAGGACCTTCCTCCAGAGCTGACAGAGAAAGAGGGCCTTTCCCTGGAGTTGGCATCCTGAGTTAGGACTTTTAGCCTACTGAACTGTGAAAGAATAAATGTCTGTTAAAGCCACTCACTTGTGGTATTTCTGTTATCACAGCATTAGATGACTAAGACAAACAGAAAGATGTTTACCAGTGTTTTACTGACTAGGCAATGGCATTCAACCCTGTATCACAGAAAATTATGGATAACATTGGGAAGAGTGGGAGTTCCAAAACACTTAACTGTACTTGGGAGAAACCTGTACACAGACCAAGAGGCAGTCATTCTAACAGAACAAGGAGATACTGCATGGTTTAAAATCAGGAAAGGTGTTTGTCAGGGTTGTATCATTTCATCATACTTACTCAGTCTGTATGCTGAGCAAATAATCCTAGAAGCTAAACTATGTGAAGAAGAACATGGTGTCAGTTGGAGGAAGACTCATTAACAACCTGCGATATGCTGATAACACAACCTTGCTTGCTATAGGTGAAGAGGACTTGAAGCACTTACTAATGAAGATCAAAGACTACAGCCTTCCATATGGATTATACTTCAACATTAAAAAAAAAAAAAAAATCCTCACAACTACCAATAAGGAACATCATGATAAATGAAGAAAATGTTGAAATTATCAAGGATTTTATTTTACTTGGATCCACAATGGATTCCCATGGAAGCAGCGGTGAAGAAATCAAATGGCGTATTGCATTGGGCAAATCTGCTACAAAAGACCTCTTTAAAATGTTAAAAAGCAAAGATGTCACTTTGAGGTCTAAGGTGCATCTCACCCAAGTCATAGTGTTTTCAATTGCCTCACAAGCATGTGAAAGCTGGTCAGTGACTAAAGAAGACTGAAGAAGAGTAGATGATTTTGAATTATGGTGTAGGTGAAGAATATTGATTATACCATGGATTACCAGAAAAACAAACAATTATGTCTTGGAAGAAGTACAGCCAGAATGCTCCTTAGAAGTGAGGATGGCTAGACCTCGTCTCATGTACTTTGGACATGTTATCAGGAGGGACCAGTCCCTAGAGGAGGACATCATACTTGGTAAAGATGAAGGTCAGCACAAAAGAGGAAGGTCCTTAATGAGATGGACTGACACAGTGGCTGCAACAATGGGCTCAAACACAGCAAAGATTGTGAGGATGGTACAGGACAGGGCAGTGTTTCATTTTTTTGTACATAGGGTCTCTATGAGTCAGAACCAACTCTACTGCACCGACACAACAACATAGTGTCTTTTATTAATAAAAGGTCAGTGGTTCGAACCCACCAACTGCTCTGCGGAAGAAAGATGTGACGTCTGCTTTACTAAAGATTACAGCTTTGGAAACCCTATAGGGCAATTCTACTCTGTCCTATGTGTCGCTACAAGCTGTAATCAACTCATGAAAATGGGTTTTTTCGTTCATAGTGTCTATAACTAAGAAACATAATAGGGTAAGTGCATTACATGTATCAAAATCTACTGCTGACAAATCAATTCCTACTTATAGCGACCCTATTGGACAGAGTAGAACTTCCCCATAGGGTTTCCAAGGAGTGGCCGGTGGAATTGTATATATATATATATATATATATATATATATATATATATATATAAGTGCTATTCAAGACTTTGGGACCATTTAAAATTCAGCGTAAGTAAGGTAGCCAGAATGTTAATAGAAAATAAATTATTGGCTGCAGGATATAATGCACAGCCTAATTGTTTTGAGGCTACCTCATGTATAATTGTGCTTCCCATCACTGAAAATCCTCACACAACCGCTGAGAGGAGTGGCAGTTGTGACTTGCTCTACTGAAATATCACTTCCTGATCTCTTCAAAGTTTATGACTTGAAAGTTATGGTATTTGTTGGTCTACAAGAGGAAAGGAGGTTGTAAAGGCAATCATTTTCTTCTAAAATCTCCAATTTTGGGGGTGGCAATATTTGTTAGTATTTTCCTAAGATGAAAAGTATTTTGAGCTTCTGATAGGTCAGTGAAGACACTATGGATTAAGGTACTTTATGTGTGTTCATGATAAACAAGTATGGTAACACATTCATGGTAGAGAATGTTAGAGACTCGGTGTTGACTAAGGAGCACCATGTTTGTCCTGGCTTCCATTTAATAAACGTTTGAAATTTTTCTTATCTTAATCAGCTACAAACACTTCACTGATAAAGATTATAATATAAAACAAACTTGCAGAAGGAGGATGTAGAATTAAGCTTCTGCTCTTTTCCATGAATGTGATATGTGGTTTTTGCTTTGATAGATATGTTTTGTTGTTACCTCTGTTTTTAGGTAAGTCAGATAAAATATTGTGTAAAGAAATTAAAAGAATATTAATTTAAATAAAACATCAACATTTTTGAGAGAATTAATTTAACATAAGAATAGAGTAAATCTAATCATCAAATAAATGAATCAACTTGATGGCAGCAGGTTTGGTTTTGGTTTTTATAAACTTATACTGTTAATTTGAGGAATAGAATAGATCACAAAACTTAGTTGTGTATCTTTGGATAGTAAAGAATTAGTGACATACTAAGAGAAGAGTTCAGTTATCTCAAACCAATAATATTTAAAGTTTTGTTTTTTTTTAAATATCCCTTACTGAATGGTATGGAGATACAAAAATATATTTGGTGACAAGGTCATCTCTTACAGAATATCATCTGATATGAGTAATAAAAAAGGCCAAAATTATATATATTTAATATAGGTTATAAAAAATGTAATATTTGTGTGTTTATGTTATTTATTATGTAAATATAAGAATTTATGTACACTCAAAAGTTTTGTTTTTAATGGAAAAACAAAGCCTACATGAATGGCTAAATTATTTTGCTGGGACTTAATTTTATTTTTTACAATTTAAACTAACATCTTGTATCCTAAATTACTCAGTGGGAAAATAAATTGATGGAATGAAATTACTTTCCACTTCTTTTTTTTATTTTAATCTACATGGATATAAATCACTGAAACTTGGGGGAGGTTGAAAAATGACTATAAGAACAAAACTTCATGTTCAACAGACAAATAAACAACCTCACAAATCCAAACCACTGTTGCATATTTACCCATTATTAACCATAATCTACTTCAGATGATGATGATAAATGAACCAAGAAACTAGCTCCCTGCACAATACCTACTTAATGATAACAACCAAAAATGCAGAAAGATTCTCCTGCCCTGAAATTGGTATTCAACCCAATGGCAGTCTAACAGAGCCTTACTTAACCACTGTCTCCGCCTGCATTACAGTCGTTCCTTATTCTCCAGAGAGTGGTCACAATATAGCAGCCTTAGCCCTGTTTCAATAAAAATATTTCATATATACAGTTGATAATGATACACAGTGATAAGCTTTCTCAAGGGTAATTCCATAAATTACTTAGTTTATGGCATTCATGTTATACATATATATGTATATTTATATACACACATATACACATATAGGTACACATATGTATGTATATTTATATATACGTATATTTAGGTATATATTGTTGTTCCACTGCTATTCATAAATTTTCAGAAGTACACTGCCAGTTCCTTCTTCCGAGTTGTGCTCATGCCGAACCTGTACATAGACCAAGAGGCAGTATTAGAACAGAACAAGGAAATACTGTGGGGCTTAAAATCAGGAAGACTGTGCATTCGGATTGTGACCTTTCATCATACTTATTCAATCTGTATGCTGAACAAATAATCAGAGAAGCTGAACTGTACAAAGAATAACTCAGCATCAGGTTGAAGAAAGACTCATTAACAACCTTCGATGTACAGGTGACACAACCTTGCTTGCTGAAAGTGAAGAGGACTTGAAGCACTTATTGAAGAAGATCAAAGACTACAGCCTTCAGTATGGATTAAAACTTAAGATAAAGAAAACAAAAGTCCTCACAACTGGACCAATAAGCAACATAGTGATAAAAGGAGACAAGATTGAAGTTGTCAAGGATTTCATTTTACTTGGATCCATAATCAACGTCCATGGAAGCAGCAGTCAAGAAATCAAATGGCATATTGCACTGGACAAATCTGCTGCAAAAGATCTCTTTAAAGTGTTAAAAAACAAAGATATCACTTTAAGGACTAAGGTGTGCCTGACCCAAGCCATGATGTTTTCAATGCCTTATATGAATTCGATTTCCTTATGTGAAAGCTAGACAATGAATAAAGAAGTCTGAGGGAGAATTGATGCCTTTGAATTATGGTGTTGATGAAAATATTGGACATATATGAAGTACCAGAAGAACAAATAAATTTGCCTTGGAAGAAGTACAGCCAGAATACTCCTTAGAAGCAAGGATGACAAGACTATGTCTCACATAATTTGGACATGTTTTCAGGAGGCACCAGTCCCTGGAGAAGGACATCATGCTTGGTAAAGTAGAGGGTCAGCAAAAAAGAGGAAGACCCTCAACGAGATGGATTGACATAGTGGCTGCAACAATGGGCTCAAGCATAACAACAATTGTTATGCTTGTTGTGAGGATGGCGCAGGACCTGACAATTTTTTGTTCTGTTGTACATAGGGTCGCTATGAGCTGGAACCAACCCGACAGTACCTAACAACAACAACCACAACATATTTTTGTTGTGTGCCATCAAATCTATTCTGGCTCATATGAGAGGAGCCCTGGTGGCCATTGGTTAATCCCTCAGCTGCAAATCAAAAGGTTAGTGGTACTAACCCACCAGCCACTCCATGGGAGAAAGAGGAGGCAGTCTGCTTTCATAAAGATTAAAGCCTTGGAAACCCTATGGTGAAGTCTCCTATAGGGTCACTATGAGATGGAATCAACTTGAAGGCAACAGGTATGTATATATACATATATGCATACATACATATACATGCAGACATATGTATATACATATTCATACATATACATACATATAATGTATACATATTAGACTGATCATGAAGACATGTTCAAGAGATATTTTTATGCTTTTCTTTTTTCATACAAGAGTACAGTTCAACAAGTTTAAAGGTATTGTAATAGTTATCAAACGTCCCTCTTGCAAGCTTCTAAGCTGTAGGCATCAGATCTAGCTTTCAAATGTTTACATTTCTTGCAATGACCAAGAAATTCTAAGATCAACTCTTTAGGGAAACGAAATGAACAAACAAAATACTCAAACCCATTGTCAGTGGAGTCAACTGATTCTGACTCATGGCAACTCCATCTGTTGCAGAGTAGAACTGCTCTGTAGGGTGTTCTTGGCTATAAACTTAAGGGAAACAGATTGCCAGGTCTTACTTCTTTGGTACTGCTGGGTGGGTTTGAACCCCCAACCTTAGGTTATTACTGACTGTAAACCATTTGTGACACCTAGGAATCTCTTGGGAAAGTAAGTACCGGAAAAGTGAGTGTCCTTTGCTTTTGTTCCTCGTCAGTTCAGCGTGTGATAGCTTATTGTTATGAAACCTAACTATAGACAGCTGTTTTAAATACACGATTTCCCTTGTATTAGCTCTTCCCTTCTGCAAAAACAAAGCTTCTCATTTACATCAACACTTTAATTTGTCTTCTGATTTTTCAGTGGGTTGATAAGATTACTTCCTGGCTTGTTTTTGAGTCTTCACCTGGTTTTCTGAAACAATAATTTTTTTCTGAAAGTTGGTTATATACCTTTTTTGCATGTATTGTTATACCATCCCCTTTCTGTAATATAGTCTTTTTCTTCCTGTACCTTCGTCAGGAGTTCATTACAACCCACTTATCGTAATAGTTAGGTAGAACACTTACAAACAAGATTAAGGAAATTTGTTCTTTCTACACACTTGAACTTAAAGAGGCTTCCCTCTATGAGAACTTTCTGAGACCACTTTGTATATTGTAAATAAAGAAGCAACTCAGTATTTTTGAATAACTGTTCTTAAAAACTTAAAAAATAAACTGATGTTGGCTTTGGATAACAAAAAAAAAATTTCAAATATAAATTGGAACTACAGTTTAAAATCTTGGGATCAAAAGGATATAAGTCATTTTGTTAATGTGTGTAAAAGAGCAGAAAAAAAGTAGAGATAAGCGGTAAGGGAGAGATACAGAGACAGAGATGGCTCAGAGAGATAGAGACACAGAGAGAGACACACACAGAGAGAAAGAGATTAGATAGATTTGTATTAATAGCAGAGGTGATTATCCTGGATAAAAATTGAAAGAGCTGAGTCTCGATCAAATTTTCTACAAGGGTTTGTACTCCATGAGTATCAAGTGTGTAAATTATTGGGAAGCCAGCTGTATTAGTTTCCTATTGCTGCTGTAACAATTTACCACACGTTTTGTTTCTTAAAACAACATGGATTTATCATCTTACACTTCTGGAGGTGAGAACTCCCAAATGTGTCTCACTGGGCTTAAATAAAAGTGTCTCTGGGAGGCTCTAGGGTAGAATTTGATCTGTTGCCTTTTCCAACTCCTAGAGGCTTCCCACTTTCCCTGGCTTGTGGCCCCGTCCCCCCATCTTCTGATTACTTTTACTCTTTTTTTTTTCCTAGATTCTTTGGTGGAATCTGAGATTAATGATTTGAGACCTTTCTTGTTTCACAATATATGCAGTTAGTACTAGAAATATCCATATATGAATCCTAGAAATGTTGAAATAGTGTCTTCTTTTTTCAATGCAAAATTATTTCAAATTTCCCTTTTGATTGTTGCTGTGACCCATACGTTATATAGAAGTATATTAGTCAGTTTCCAAATATTTGGAGATTTTACAGATATTCTGTTATTGGATTTATAATATAATCCTAGTGTGTCCAGATGGCATAATTCATAAGACTTAAATACTTTTGAATTCCATCTGATTGTTATTAAGATATACAGTATGATCTATTCTGGTAAATATTCTGTGCACTTGTATTTTCTAAGTATTCTATTCAATTAGATCAGTCTCTTGATCAATGTTGTTCAAGTTTCCTATATCCTTACTGATTTTCTCTGTAATTGTTCTTTTAAATGTTGAGCAAGTGCTGTTGAGATCTATGACCGCAACTGCAGGATTTCTCTCTTTCTTTTTGCACTTTTATCAGTTTTTGCTTTATGTGTTTTGCAGCTCTGGTAGTAGGTGCATAGATCCTTGGGATCGTTATGTCCTCTTCATGAACTGATTCATTTGTCATTATGAAATGACCCATTTTATTGTTGGTAATATTCTTCACTCAGACATCGACATTGTGCTATTAATATAGTCACTCCCGTTGTCTTTTGGTTAGTGTTGCTATGATATATATACGCTACACCTTTTATTTTTAACCTGTCTACTTATATTTCAAGTGAGTTCATTCTAAGCAGTGTTGAAGCTTTACCTTATTTAAATAAGATTGACATGTGTGAGGGAAGATTTTTTTTTAAAACAAAAACTTAGAGTAGTATACTTCTATTGCCTTCTTCTTGGCCTTCATGCTATTTTTGACATAAACATCACTCTTATATATGTTATAAACCCAACAGTACATTGTTGTTAATTTTACTTTAAATAGTTATTTTCTGAAGATATTAAAATAATAAGAAAAATAGCTTTTGCCTTACCTATGTAGTTATCATTTCCAGTATTTTTCATGACTTTATATAGAGCCAGAATTACATTTGATATCATTTTCTTTCTGCTTGTAGCGTTTTAACATTCTTGCAGTGTAAGCCTGCTGGGGATACATTCTTTAAAATTTTACATATCTTAAAAAGTTTTTTATTTATTCTTTATTTCAAAAAGCTATTTTTGCTGGATGAATAATTCTGTGATGACCATTTTGTTCCTTTCAGTACTTTAAGGAAATTGCTTCACTGTCTTCCAGTTTGAATTGTTTCTGATGAGAAATCTGTTAGCATTCTTATCTTCTCTCCAATATTTATAACGTGCCCTTTTTTTCTGAATGCTCTTAAGCTTTGATTGCTATCACTGCTTTTAAGCAATTTGATTATTATATGATTTAGTGTAGTTTTATTCATGATTCTTATACTTGGGGATTGTTGAGATTCTTCCATTTGTCAGTCTATATTATATTTGTCATCAGAAACGGAAAAATAATGGTTATTACTTTTTCAAATAGTTTTGTGCATTTCCCCGTTTTGTCTCCTTCAAGACTTCAATTTCACATATACCTTGCCCCTTGAATTTTCCCATTTCTATATTGCTCTGTTAATTTTTTAGTCTCTTTTTTTTTATATGTGTTTCATTTTGAATAGTTTTAGTTACTATGCTTTCAAATCTACAAATCTTTTCTTCTGCTATGTTTATTCTGTCATTTACCCCATCTAGTTTATTTTCCATGTAGGACACTGAAGTTTTTATCCCTAGAAATTTATTTTGCCTCTCTCTCTTTTTTAAATATAATGTCTATAGCTTTTCTTGAAGGTATAAATGGTTAATATACTTGACTGCTAACCTAAAGTTTGGAGTGTCAAGTCACCCAGAAGAACCTTGAAAGAAAGGACTGGTGATCTACTTCTGAAACAGTAGCCATTAAAAACTTAAGTAGCAAAATTCTACTATGACACACACAGGGTCACCATGAGTCATAACTGACTCAAAGGCAACCAATATATCTATTCTTAACATGATCACTATTTCCTTTATCATCTTAAACATACAGAATACAGTTATAATAATTGCTAATATTTTCACTGATATCATTTCCACATGTATTTTAATTGATTGATTTTTCTCCTCATTATGGAAAATGCTTTTTAACATGGCTGATCATTTTTAATTGGTTACTAGACATTGTAATTCTTCTCTTTGAATCCTGGTTATTTTTGTAAGTCTTAAGGCTTTGTTTTTGCACACACTAACGCTGGTTGATCTTCTTTCTTTCTTTCTTTTTTTTTTTTTTTTTTGCAGGGGGATGCTTTTAAGCTTTGTTAGGCAAGCCTAGTCCCATATTTGGTGTAGGGTTATTTGTCTCCACTAAGTGAAGCAAAATTCTTTTTAGTAGTTTACCCGATGCCTCATAAATAATGAGATTTTCCACTCTTAGTGTTTGGAGCAAGTACTGTTTCTGATCCTGTATGTGCTCCGTTTGTTTCTCTAATTCTTTTGTGTCATTGTTTCCTTGGTCTTGGGTAGTGTTGTCCCATGTGCTGATCAGTACTCAGCTGAATAACTGATGGAAACCTAGAGATCTCTCCTGCTTTTGATCTGCTCTCTCCTCTACTCTGCCCGGTTATCTCTTGCTGCCTAGACATCCCCAGACTCCCTGTTCTGTTTCTTCAAGGTAGGAACCCTTTCAGACATTCCCTGGGTTCCCCTTCCCCGCACCAGAAAAGGAAACTTCCCCTAGGCCGGGAGTGTGAGCAATCAGAGATTCACCTCTTTTGTTTCTTGTTTCTTAGAATCACATTTCTTCATTGCCTGATGTCCATTTTCTTGAGAAGCTTTTTTTTTTTTTCATTTTGTCTGTTTTTTAAGTTGTTTCGGGTGGAAGTATAAATCCCAGCTCTATTATAGTCACGTTTTGTCCCATGGGCCTATCTAATCTTTGGATAAAAGGTGAACCTCAGGAGTGACTTCATTACTGAGCTAAAAGGGTGTCTGGGGGCCATACTCTCAGGGTTTCTCCAGTCTCTGTCAGGCCAATAAGTCCAGTCTTTTTTTGTGTGTTAGAATTTTGTTTTACATTTTTCTCCAGTTCTGTCCAGGACCCTCTGTTGTAATCTCTGTCAGAGCAGTCAGTGGTGGTAGCTGGGCACCATCCAGTTGTACTGGACTCAGTCTGGTGGAAGCCATGGTAGTTGTGGTCTATTAGTCCTTTGTGTCTTTACTTTTCTTCATTTTCCCTTGCTCCTGAAGGAGTGAAACCAGCGGAGGATTTTTGTTTTCTTTATATCGAGGTATAATCCATAGTGAAGGCTGTAGCGTTTGATCTTCATCAGTAAGTGTTTCAATTCCTCTTCAATTTCAGCAAGCAAGATTGTGTCATCTGCATAATGCAGGTTATTTATGAGTCTTCCTCCAATCCTGATGCTCCATCCTTCTTCATCTAGTCTAGTTTATCCAATTATTTCCTCAGCATACAGATTGAGTAAGTATGGTGAAAGGATACAACCCGGACACACAGCTTTCTTGACTTTAAACCACACAGTAGCCCCTTGTTCTGTTCCAATGATTGCTTCTTGATCTATGTAAAGATTCCTCATAAACACAATTAAGTGTTCTGGAATTCCTATTCTTTGCAATGTTATCCATAATTTGTTATGATTCACACAGTCGAATGCCTTTGCATAGTCAATAAAACACAGGTAAACCCCTTTCTAGTATTCTCTTTTTCAGTCAGGATCCACCTGACAGCAGCAATGATATCACTAGTTCCACGTCCTCTTCTGAATCCAGCTTGAATTTCTGGCAGCTCCCTGTTGATGTACTGCTGTAGCTGCTTTTGAGTGATCTTCAGCAAAATTTTACTTGCCTGTGATATCAATGATATCATTAGATAATTCTGCATTTGGTTGGATCATCTTCTTTGGAATGGACATAAATATGAATCTCTTCCAGTCAGATGGCCAGGTAGCTGTCTTCCAGATTTTTTGACATAGATGAGTGAGCACTTCCAGCACTGCATCCATTTGCTTCCATGTTCATTATTATATTGAAATTCACATTAGTAATAATTGCTTCCATATTATCAGTTGACTAAGACAAAATTATCTATTTAGAAGCAAAGCATTTTTTGTTTGTTTCATGTTTTGATGACACCTTTATCATTCTGTTGTTGTTGTTGGGTGCTGTGGAGTTGATCCTAACTCATAGGGACCCAATGTTGTCACTGGGTTGGTTGAACAGCCAACCTTTCCTTTTGCAGCCATTGTGCCACCAGGGCTCTTTCTTTGCCATTCTACACTTACTTCAATGTGACATTATTTGGTAATACTCTTCATAAAGCTTGCTACCTTACATTTCCAGAATAAGTCTCTGAGAACAGCTCAGTGTCTAGACGATAATTAGTCTTAACAAGATAAAGAGGAAACAAGTGATGCAGCCTAAAAATAATTGATTCATTTTTCAGGATTAATAAAACCATCCACGAAGAGACCATATTAGAAAAAAGAAGAGACTTGTCAAATGCAGATGACCTGATATTTTGCTCTTGCGAAACTTTACCATTTTTGTATTCACCAGTACACCTAATTAATATTGTGCAGGGGTTAGTTTAAATTAGTCCACCAGGGACTTGAGTCTCCTATAGAAAATAATAAAGCCAAACAGAGATACTGACCCAAAGTGATTAAGCAGTTAATCGAATGGGCATTCAAGCTATTAATTTTCTTTTAAAATTAGAATTAAATGAGCACAGATAAAAAGGAAATAGAATTCAATCAAACAGCAATATTAAATGAACTTCTTTTAAAACTAGAATGTGTTTCAAGGGAATTGTTTTTCCTCCCCCAAATTATAACAGTATGTAAAGTACTGCTATTAGAACTTAAACTTATTTCTTATGTCAGTTCACGTGTTACAGACTAATGAATTCAAAACATGGGTGAATAATTCATTTTTCTAATTAAGTATTTTATTTTTATGATATTTTTCAAAAACATTAATACATTTTCACATAATTTGATTTATTGTTTAAAATTAATTGACTAAATTAACTTGATATTTTGTCATACTGAGGCGGCAGTATTAGAACTGCAAAAAAAAGGGACTATGGGTGTTCAAATGTCAGCGCTGCTCATTGCTAGCTCTGTAATCTTTATTTAAAATCTTTTACCTGATTCATTTTCCTAGCTGATAAAGTGAAAATAATGAGATAATTTACGTGATTAGAATACAGAAATCACTTTAAGTGAACGCAAGCCATGGAGGAAGTGCTTAATAAGTGCTAGTTACTTTTATCATCCTCGCAATTACTTTTACACAGTAAATCAGACTTAACTATTTTCTAAGACAATTATTCTTTAAATGAGGAAGATATTATTGATATTTTTTTCTGCTATTGAAACATAAAAAGTTTTTTTTAGATGAGGTCTTTCACGGATTGGACACCACGGCTAAATGAAATGGCTGAAAAATAAAAAATAAGCTCATTATCCTTGTTATTTAAAACAACATACTTCCAGCCACTATATGTAAAATTTTTAATTTTCTGAGAATTCAAGATGTCTTACTTCTCAAGTTCATTACATTCATTGCATGAATTTGATTTTGAATTTTCTTACAAATTCCTTCACATAATGCAGTCGTCCTTGGTTGGAAAGTTTTCATCAGGAATCTTTCAACTAGAATGACTCCAAGACATATTTCGAATACAAGTTAAGGAATCCAAAATATAACTTATTATCAACCATGGATAGACAAGTTTCTGGGGGGTTTCAGATTTGTCAGTAAACTGAGTATTTGAGTCACCGACTTACATTTTGTCTTCTTGGATCTGAACTTTTGTGTCCCCAGGTAAAAGCACATTTCTTTGTGTGTATGTGGTATGTTTTGTATTTTAATATTGTCACACACGACTACTCTAATTTCCCTGGAGTAGCTGTGTAGAAGAAATGAAAATAATTCCCTTCATGACTTAACAGCAATAGGGATAAAGTTCTGTACATCGTTTACACAATCTTTAGTGAAGAGACAGTAAAATTGCCAAATACACATCAGAAACATACATGGAAATGAGACAAAAATAGCAACATACACAGAGGACTAGCATTTTTTTTTCTATTCTAATATTTAAACAACACTGATTTTTCTATTTACTTCTCTAAATGTTACAAAAGAAAACAATTTTAAACCGTTACTCTGAACTAATGGAATAACTTAGAATGAATAATAAATTTAGAAACCCTGGTGGTGCAGTGGTTGAGAGCTATGGCTGCTAACCAAAAGATTGCCTGCTCACATCCACCAGGCTCTCCTTGGAAACCCCATGGTGCAGTTCTACTCTGTCCTCTAGGGTCACTATGAGTCAGAATCGACCCGACGGCAATGGGTTTATTTTTTATTTATTTATTATTTCCATTTTAGAGTATTATATTACGAATATGACCAAAAAGAACTGAAAATCCATTTTTAAAAAGGAAGATTTTGGGCATATTTTATATAATTTTAAAATAATAAGGTTTCTTGCATGGTGGATGCTAATAATGGCAGGAACATTTACCTATCCAAAACAGGAATTGAGTTGTTAGGGATGATCATATGACCAACGGACTACGAATAGGAGTCCATGTAACCTTTTTGAATACGAGACTAAAGAGATGGTTTGCCGTGTCCCAGTCTCTCTTCTTCTTGACCAAGGGCTGAGCCCTGTGTGTGGCAGTGAACCAGGTTTGAGCTTACTGTTGAATCCAGCTAGTTTTTCTTCCCTCCCCTCCCGTCAGAGAGACTGTATTGTTTTCATTTGTTGTCATCCAGTAGATTCTGACTCATGATGACCCCATGTGTTACAGAATAGAACAGCTCCATAGTGTTTTCCTGCCTATAATTTTAATGAAAGTAGATCCCCTGACCTCTCCTTCCATGGTACCACTTGATGGGTTCCAACCGCCAACCTTTAGGTTAGCAGCTCAGTGCAAATTGTTTATGCCACCCAGGGACTGTGGTCTTAGCCATTTTGCTTTTCAGAGGTTTTCACTTAGCTCTGCAACCGATCATCCTGCACAGTTTCAGAATTCATCATATGCCTTGAGCAGGACACTGCCTGTTTCTGTGTACCTCAGTTTGGTTCAGAACTCTCTGGTGCCTTTATTAAAGGACTTTTGGCCTTTCCAGATGTTCCAAGGGTGAGCTGAACTACTGCATCATACTCATAAATAGAAGCCCCTCATTTTTTTTCTAATTGTATTCATAATTTATAAATCTATCCTTATTTTTTCAATTATATGCAATGCTATGGTCTTCTTTGACTGCAATGTATAATAGCAGAGCTGTACTCAGAAAAATCATTTTTATCATGTATTGAGTACAATTCCACCATATTTTACACTTAGAATTCTTGTATATTTATATGTGTGCGTTTTCATAGGTATTGCTGTATTTTTATTCAAAATTACACAAAGGCTCTCAACTGATCTTATCACAACGTTGTATCTTATTCCAATAAGATGGAAAATAATAGTTCATTGTTTTATATGATCTCCCTGACCACTAGTGAGTTTGACAATATGTTCAAAAATTATTTTGACTTATAATTTTTAATATGAATTATTATTTGGAATGTCTTTTCTCATCTCTTTTTGGTCAAGTATTTTCCCCAATTTCTCCTTCTTCTTTAATATATATTTATAAAAGCATATATATGACTAAACAATATATTAAATTGCTTATATAATAGGTATAAAAATAATGGTATTACAGTTTACTTAAGTTTGTTTCACTCAACATTGTCATCTGTGTATTGCGTATGGTTGTAATTCCTTCATTTTTACTTCTTTATAATATACCACAATTTATTTATCTGTACTCTTTTTGAGTTGCCTCCTCCTTTCTAACTGATTTTGTTTCCTCCTATTGTGACACTACTGCTATAAAAACTGTTGTCCTGGTTTCTCTAATAATTCTGGGATAGAGGACATGCATACATTAGTTTTTCAAGTATAATGCCAAAATCCCAATGTTACTGTCCATATTTACCTGACATCAGCACTATGTAAGAACTTCTTTTTTTGATTCATATCCTTTTCACTAATTTGCACTGCCAGACTAATTTTTTTTTTCAATCCAGTGGTTGTAAAACGGAATGTAATTTTATCTTTAAATTTCAGTTTAATTGCTAATACTTTACTAATTATTTTATTTTAGTTACTCATAATTTACTATAATTTTTTATGTTTTATGGATTTTTTTATGTTATTTTTCATTTTTGCTTCCTTTCCTGGGATATGATTGTTATCAGTGTGTGAACATTCTTCTGTTGGGTTGTATCTTTTTTCTTGATGGGGAGTGTCAGAGATAAGAATGCAGTGGTCAGAGCTCTGAAATCCATCACCATGTTTGCACAGAGGCCATGCTTCCCATGGGTCCTGTTGAGTAAATGATGGAGTTCTGCTTGTGTAGAGAGCTGGGTGACAGCCCCGATTTAGGAAACCATTAGGACTTGCAAGAGCCCTTGCTATGAAATATTTAGATAGCTGGAAAGTAGCCCTCCTCCTCACATTTCTACGTCATTATCAATATCACAAGTTATTCTTTAATATATGCTTTACCTATTTATTCCAGAAAACATGTTCATGTCTTATGAAAAATCCACTAGGGCTTTTGTTATGATAACCTAGAATTTCTGGATTCATCCAAAAGTTTATTGTCCGTATATCTTAAATCCTATGTTAAAGAAGCATATTTTCTCAACATAGGTCCTCATTTCTCAAAGTAATTCTTCTTACTTGTGTTCATATATATTTTAAGAATTCTGGCCATTTTCCTGGTAGTCAATCGATATTGCTAATCACAGCTTCTATTCACCAGTGTCATGGATTGAATTGTGTCCCCCAAAAATATCTGTCAACTTGGCTGGGTTGTGATTCCCAGTATTGTATGATTGTGTAATCTGATGTGATTTCCTTATGTGTTGTAAACTCTATCACTGTGATGAGGTTATACTGATGAGGTTTACAAGATTAGTGTTTTAATCCAATCTCTTTTGAGATATGAAAGAGAGAAGTGAGCAGAGACACATGGGAACCTCATACCACCAAGAAAGCAGTGCCAGGAGCAGAGAGCATCCTTTGGACCTTAGGTTCCTGTGCAGAGAAGCTCCCAGACCAAGAGAAGACTGATGACATGGACTTTCCTCCAGAGCTGTTAGAGAAAGCATTCCCCTGGAGCTGATGCCCTGAATTTGGACTTGTAGCCTACTGGACTATAAGAGAATAAACTTCTCTTTGTTGAAGCCATTCACTTGTGGTATTTCTGTTGAAGCAGACTAGATGATCAAGACAACCAGTGTACTTTTTATAATGAAAGAAGAAAAATAATTAGAAATACAAATATAAAGAACATTTTACATACATTTAATACGGTTTAAAGAAATATAATCAAATTAATCTTTAAAATTATTTTTAATGTGAAAATATTGGACAGATAAATAAGTAAAATTAATATCATGTTCATATATTAGAGATAGAACACCTTGGTTTCTAAGATGAAGGATTTTCTTTTTTTTTTTTTAGAGCAATTTTTATTTTTTTTATTTTTTATTGTTGTAGTCTAAATGAAATTTATATTTTAAGTTAGTGTCCCATGCAAATTTTTTTTTTTTTTTAATATTTTATTGTACTTCAGGTGAAGGCTTACAGAACAGATAG
>NW_004444052.1:6732528-6771418 GCF_000243295.1 Trichechus manatus latirostris
TCCCTCGGGGAGTTTGGATGTGTCCATGGGGCCTCCATGACCTTTCCTTGTACAGGTTGTGTTAGTTTCCCCTGTATTGTGTACTGTCTGACCCTGATGAAGGATTTTCTTGAAGCATCTTCTGACTTTTATCATTACACAGTCTTCCAAGATGGGGATGAGAACAGAGAGTGCTTCATTTCTTTGGTATATTTAAAAAAGACTAACTGGGCATGAATAACCTAGTCTGCTTAATTCCTCTTGGGAACAAATTTATTCACAGACAGAATGATATTTCTTTGGCTACGTCATAGCTTCTGTGATATCTAGCTAGACCTTCTGGAGGCCTGTAGCTTGACAGATGACCCATAAAATTAAGGTTTGTTGTCATTGTTGGGTGCCAATGAGTCGATTCTGACTCATAGAAACCTCACGTGCCAGAGTAGGACTGCCCTATAATGTTTTCTTGGCTGTACTGTTCACAGAAGCAGATTGCCTTCTACATCATATTGTTAGTCATTAATTCTGTTGCTCAAGAAAATACAATGAGGAGCCAGTTACGAGTGACTTTTGGGTAACCAATATACAGTATCTACCAAAAAATTCTTAGGGAATCTCTGTAAATGTAACAGGTGTGTACCATTAACATGGGCCCTCTGAAATCTTAAAATAGAAGTGTTTTATTACAGATTTCTTCTCCTACCTCTGCTATAGCTACACTAACTTGAAAAATATTCTTTTTTTTTATGTTTCCTGGATATTTCGTTTAAGAAATTCCGTTATTGTAGAAATGAAACATCTAAATGTAAGGACAGAGGCTGGGTGCTTTCAACACTTAGGGTAGAAATCTTATTATTAATTGGGGGGATAACCTAACTTTTAGGAATTCAGATAGTAATTTGTTCTGTAATATAATTTCCATAAGACATTGTTATAGTCTCTGAGAAAGTGTAAAAGTTTAAAATCTATATTTAAATTTTAACTCATGCAAATTTAGACCTATGCAAATGAGATTAGTAGATTAGTCTTAAAATTAAAAAAATCCATTTAACTTTATAAATCCTATTAAGATAAAGGTTTAGAGCAATACCTGTGCTTTAGTGATAGCTGTGAGAGCAACCTGTTAGAAATACTAGGTTGGTTCATGGGCGTATTGTACTAAAAAAACGTGTTACAGAGAATTGCAAAGGAAGCTGCTTGATTTTACTTTGTTGCTACCATACAATACTTTTTTTAATACACTATTTTCCAGTTTCCAAATCCAATTTTAATGCTTTATTCCTCCCTGGAAAAGAAATGATAAAACATATTTACACTGTGGTAACAATTACCATCAGAGATGATCAGGTGAAATTAAAAGAAAACTGGACCCAACCTTATTTAAAAATAAGAACCGTACATATTATTTCATGTAACAGGAAGCTCAAATATTGGGCAAGCTCCAGACATCCTCTGGCTGAAACTCTTGCTTATTACTTCTGTTCTCTTCCATATTTTAGTTTCAACCTAAAGGAAGAAACAACATATCTTCAAGTATTTCTAGGTTTTACTTCTAGACTAAACAGCATGCACAGGAAGGAGACGAATCTCCTATTTCTAGATTTCTTTTATAGGAACAGGGACACATTTGCCAGAAAAAAAAAATAATAAGGTTTTCCCTCATACTCTTTTACAACTGATCAATGGCAATAAAAATGAGATTTCCATGAGGGTCTTAGACCAATCAAGATATGCCCCTGCTGCCAGATACAAGATCCCCTTCTATGATTCCTACTGTAGAAGAGTGTAAAACAGAACAAGTCAGCATTCTATTTGGAAAGAAGAAGGTGGTTAATGGATACTGGATAGGCAACCAACTGGGACAGCCACATAACTTAAGAGAATAGAATTGTTTATTTTGTAAAAGGACATTAAAATTAGTAAATAAATGAATAAATGTGGGAGTCTTGCTATCAATGAAAGATAAACTATGACTTTTCAAATTACACCCTAAGACCCAAAAAAACCCATTGCTGTTGAGTCGATTCCAACCAACAGAGACCCAGTACACCATGAGGGAAATCCTTTGTCTTAGTTATCTAGTGCTACTATAACAGAAATACCACAAGTGGATGGCTTTAATAAAAAGAAATTTATTTTCTCAAAGTCTAGTAGGCTAGAAGTCCAAATTCAGGGCGTCAGCTCCAGGGAAACCTTTCTCTCTCTGTCGGCTCTAGAGTATTGTCCTTGTCATCAATCTTCCCCTGGACTAAGAACTTCTCCACGCAGGAACCCCAGGTCCAAAGGATGAAGTCTGCTCCAGGTGCTGCTTTCTTGGAGATACGAGCTCCCCACTTTCTGCTTGCTTCCCTCTCTTTTTATCTCTTGCAAGATAAAAGGTGGTGCAGGCTACACCCCGGGGACACTCCCCTTACATTGGATCAGGGATGTGACCTGAGCAAGTGTTACTGGAAGAGGCTGCATAGGTCCCGCTCACTATTATTACTCCTCATTGCTAATCCTTGCATTGTCTCATGATCTTGTTTTTCCCTCCCATTCCTGTCTCTATAAAAAGTTTAAGATTAACTGCTGTTCCTCCTTGGAAGGTGAAAAGCAAGTAATAATAATCTAGGAAAGAAAAACCAAACAAAGCACCCATCTTGGGACAAGAAAACCAGGATGTTGCCAGATAACCCCCAAGAAAAGATTAACTCATCTGGGATGTCACCATCTCAAGGGGGAGCTAACACAAACTTCTAAGACCCATAATCCTGTCCCTACAAAACCTTCAACCATTCTCCAGTGGGAGAGATAGGTTTTTGGAGGAATCTATTCCCTTCTGTCTCCTATACATCGATATCTAATAAAACTTGCAGCTCACCTCACCCGTCTCAGAATTGGCTATTGCGGCAGGTGGCTCTAATCCACGTTATTGCACTAACATTACATCCCACACTAATCTTCCTTAACATAATCTAATCTTGCCTCATTAACCACAGGCAGAGATTAGGATTTACAACATATAGGAAAATCATATCAGATGTCAAAATGGTGGACCATCACACAATACAGGGAATCATGGCCTAGCCAAATTGATACACATATTTTTGGGAGACACAGTTCAATCCATGACACCCTTTATTATATTTTTAGGTAAAATAAATATTCTTCATGTTAAATATCAGATTGCTGCTTTGTTTAAACACTCACAGCAGAGAAAAGAAAAACTACAGTATTTTCCACTAGAACGAGCCAGAGAAAAGTGCTAAGATCGCATCCTGTCAAAGGCAGGGAACTTGTGAGACCCAGAAAAACAAGGCAGTCTTGTCGAGTTTCAGCCTGACAGGTTTCACTGTATATTTAAATAAAGTGAACATTTTAAATACAGTTAACATATATGCTTAATATATACAATTCTTCATAGGGATTAAGTTATATGGTTGTTTTATATTCTAAATTTATTCTCATTACTCTTTTAATGACCATGGTTATGTGTTGTTGTTCTCTGATTGCAACATATTACGAACTGCTGTCCAGCAAACCTGTTATTTGTTAATATGAGAAAAATGGTAAAAATTTGGTTTGTGTATTTGATAATAATAACGACTACTCAAAACTTAACAATGCATGGTCCATAGTAGCAACTCAATCAAATTTCTTAATGAATGAGTGAACTAGCAATGTCATTTAGAGCACCTACTATATGCCAGAGAATTTACTGTCATTTAACACTACAAACAACATTGCAAGACTGGTACCATTTTTGTCCATTTTATAGATGAGATGACAGATGTTATGTAATTTTCTCTGAAAACAAATATTAGGTGACAACCCATTATCTACTAAAATGCCTCCATTTGGATTGAGAACTGGTGTTAAACAAACTAGGTGAATATGATTTTATAAATGACATAGTCAATAAAAATATTGTCAAAAAGAATGATTGTAAGAATATTGTTATTAATAAGAAATTTTGCTCATCATTAAGAGTTACATTTTTCAAGCACTACATACTTGGATGGTATAGACAATAGCTTGAGTAAGAGAAAAGTAACATAATTCTTTTTTAAATATATATTAATATGACAGAAGTCTTTTAGTATGACTAATTATATGTGAAGCAAGTAACCGTGGCTGAGGTAATGACTTCACTTTTTCAAGTATCTAAGACTTTAAACTGGTTTAAGTGTTTTGAATATATAGTCTAAGCTAAATTTTAAGTGTCCTCTATAATAAAATATTAAAACAAATCAAAACAGTTGCCATTAAGTGGACTCTGATTCAGGACAAGCCCATGTGTGTCAGAGTAAAATTGTGCTCCATAGGGTTTTCAATGGCTGATTTTTCAGAAGTAGATCCTTAGGTCTTTCTTCCGAGGCATCTCTGGGTGGACGAGAACCTCCAACCTTTTGGTTAGTAGCCTGGCACTTAACTGCACCATCCAATGACTTCATAGTATCAATCAGTCATCTTTTATACATGTATCTTTATATAGAAGCTGTACTAGTGTGTGCTATGTAAGATTTTACTACTGTTGTAATTGAAAGACAATTGAACTTTGAAGCAGGATTCTTTTTTTATTTTTTTCTTATTGAAATTGCCTATGATCTATAACAGGCAAGAAATCTCATTTGAATAGAGTAAAAGGATTAGTTATTACTCATACAGAGAAAAACCTTAAGGATTCAGCTATGTCAGTGATAGATGGATAGGCTGCTGAGAAACTGTTTGAAATTTCTGTGATTAGGTTAGACAGGTCCCAACTCCTATTCGTGAGTGCTGTTTTGTTCCTTTACAGAGAGGAGGCAGCTGCCTTCTGCAGTTTTCCCCCTAGCGCTGCCTGCTTTGACTAAGCCCATAACATTTTTGACAAGCAAATCAGGAAGGACTTTGTGGACAGATGGCAATGCTGCCTATGCATTCTAATTTACATACAACCTTAGTTCCTAACAGTACTTGAGCCATATGCAGGAGGCATTAACTTCCCTTTGGATTGGTTTTAAGTGCTAGGCAGATAAGTCAAATGTAACTTAGTCCATGTTTTCCTAATGTGATTTAATTAAATGGAGCTATGCAAAGTGATTTATCAAAAGAAGTTTTTGAAATGAAAATCTTGACTGATTACAAAATACTGATATTGATCATGGTAAGGGAGTAGATTTCACGCAGGAGACATACTCACATGGGACATGAATACTTGGTGATACTAATTTATAAGCTAAAATAAAATGGGAATACTAATAAACAAACTCTACTTAGGAATTTGTATTACCTGAGCCCAATGCTGCCTTTCAAAGGGCTTGAAATGTTACTTATGCGTAAATAAGGGAGCCTAATGATCCATTTTCCATTATTTGATGACATAGATATCTAAAGATAGCTAATATTTAGAATTCACAAAAATTTTAACTCTGAATTGTAACCTTTGGTATTTTTTTTATGATATATCAACTGAATCACATACTTTGGACTTTTTATCCGGAGAGATCAGTCCCTGGAGAAGGACATCATGCTTGGTAAAGTAGAGGGCCAGAGGAAAAGAAGAAGACTCTCAACAAGAAGGACTGACACAGTGGCTGCAACAATGGGCTCAAGCATAACAGCCATTGTGAGGATGGTGCAGGACTGGACAGTGTTTCGTTCTGTGGTACGTAGGGTCGCTATGCATCGGAACTGACTCGACGACACCTAACAATAACATCAAATATTACCAAATAAATCAATTGATTTGTTATCTGGCAAGAAAAAAAATAATATTCCATAAGAACACGCAACAAGTATAGATTAAATTTTGTTTATAATAAAAATTACTATTAGAGGTGAGGAGCAATGAAAAGAATAATTCTTAATGCATCATCATTTTTACCTTATGAATCTTCAATGATGGCACTGCTGTAGTGTGTTTCAAAATAGAAGGGTAAGAAATGTGGTTACTGTACCTTTATCTTAATACTATGATTCAGAGTCAAGCTTACTATTAGAATAGTATATGTGCTACTTTTCTGTAAAAAAAGAGTAAGTATAGACTATTGAAAACATTTCAAAAATATATATTCATCTATAATTCCACAACCCCAAAATAATTATTAGCATTGTACACATTTCCTTCAGCACATTAAATATGATTGAGATAAGTCTATATAAACAATTTCTTGTCCTATATTTCTTACTAAATTCTGTAGCCTAAGCATATCCCCAGGCTAACTCAACTTACTTCATAAACATTTCTTTTTAAGTTGCAAAACCTTGCTTTTATGTATGTATCTACTAAGCAACGGCCCAGAGTAGGTAACTGTCATTTTATAAGTTTGCACTCTTATAAATGATAATGGTGGTGACCTTTTCCTTTAAAATATTTGTTTTTAGTTTAAATAATTTCCTTAGGGAAAAAAAAATCAAAATTAAAATTAATTTAATTAAGATTTTTAGGCTTTTGTTGCATATTGCCATATTACTTTCAGAAAAGTTTGTAGTGATTTATTCTATCACTAGTGTGTGTGTGTGTGTTTATCAAATACTGCTAGCTATGTCAGTGAGGATATATTTTGTTACAAACAATATAAAATATCAATATAGTTACATGATTCTTTTTCATATATAAGCAGTTTAAAGGTAGGATAGGAATCGTAGTTGGTTCAGTGATGTAACAATGTCTGAGGATCCAGATAATTTTTTCCCTTTCTCTATTCATTACAGTGTTGAATTCATCCTTATGCTCCCAGAAATCTAGGAATTGCCGTACCTGAATTTCTAGGCATTTGGACACATATCTAAACATGATAATATCTAGAGGGTAAAAACAATATAAACCATCCTTTTTTGTGGTTCTGTCTTTGGTAACTTTCCACAAAGCTTCATTGAAGAGATTTTCTTATAGCTCATGGTCCAGAATTTTATTCTAACGTGTAGAGAATCAGAGTTGGAAGTATTTATCTACCCTAAAAAATATATACATTGTGTAGAGAGAATAGATATTTGCAATAAATATCAAAAGAGAAAACTGGGAAATAGCACGCAACTGGTCACATTTTCCTACATGTACCGTGAAGCTGCCCTCTGAAAAAGTCATCCTTAACTATTCATTATGTCTGTGACCACACCTGAGATGAGCTTCAAAATGTAGTGATCTGCTTGTTGCTTTGAGTCTAGAAATCAACTCCTGCAAATGCAAAACAAGTTTCACCAAGTTTTTAGTCAGAAAAAGAAGAGTAGCATCCCAACTTCCTCTGGCCCAATTCTCCACTCACTGAATTTCATATTTTAGCATGTATTACAAAACAACAAGTACAAAACAGTTGCTGTCGAGTCATTTCTGACTCACGTTGGCCCCCTGTGTGTGAGAGTAGAACTATGCTCTATAAGATTTCAGTGGTTGATTTTTCAGAAGGTGATCACTTCCAAGGCACATCTGGGTGGACTGGAACATCCAGCCTTTTGGTTAGCAGCCAAGGGTGAAACCATATGCCTCAGATGGAATCTTTGGCCTCAGGTGGCTGTGACTTGTTTGTTTGCTTTACAATTGTTTTCAAGGAACGCTTGCTGATACTTAGACCTGAGTATGAGTACCAAATTTGGCAAAACAAAGACTAATGCTTTACATCTATTCTTCAGGCAGCCTTCAGACAGGTTAGAACACACCAGCACAATTCTTTGCAAATAAGGTCTGGTTTGCTTCTTTGGGAGAGAGCATGATATTGCACCAGGATTGTGGACTACCATCTTCAAGGCTACTGCCAAGCTTGGGGGGTGGGGACGGGTGAGGTAAATGGCAAATGAAAATGCCACAAAGCTTTCCAACTGTTCTTAAGCTGCCCTTTTCTTGGTTCACATTTAGTTGATTGTTGCAAACTTCTGACTATTTTCAAGTTTTCTGACAAAGTTGATCCTGACAGATTTGTTTGATTGTTCGATTTTTCGGTGTCGGGGGTAGACTTCTGGAGCTACCTACCCATATTTGCTGTGACCATATTTGCTGATGTCACTACTGATGTTTCTTTTTGAGAAAAATAAAACTGCTTATATTGCTTACTTTATTCTTCTTTTTTAATTTTGCTTAATCAGTAATACTTTCGTAAATTTGTTTCAGAGAAATGGACCAGTTCCATAAACATTTTTATAAACTTCTTTTAATGGTGCTATTTCTCATTTATGTATGTATGTGTCACTAATGAAAACAGGTTTACAATAACAACATACTGAACAAAAAATTACATTGAATGCATAAGATCATATTTATTTTCATTTCAGAGTTGTTTCAGATTTGTTCAAAATTAACACTGTTCACAGCATAATTATAAATTGTAAAAGGATCCCTGGTGGTGCAATGATTTAGTTGGCTGCAAACCAAAAGGATGGTGGTTCAAATCCATCTAGTGGCTCCACAGGAGAAAAGACCTGGTGATTAGCTCCCGTAAAGATTATAGCCTAGGAAAGCCCATGGGGCAGTTCTACTCTGTCACATTGGCTCGCTTATGAGTTATAATGGACTTGATGGAACTGTAGCCAAGGCTTGTGCCTCAATCACCCCAGTGTATTTCTGTTTCTCATCTAACCTCCCCCATGCCCCTTGTTTAACCACTTTGTTAGGTTGTTTTGCAGAAAAATAGCAGGTGTTTCAAGAAGCCAAGCCCAGAGTGGTAAACAAGAACCAGCCTGAACCAGATCTGGCCCTTGGACCATGAGCAGTCCAGTTGAGCTGTACTTGAAGGTAAACTTATGATATAACCCTCTTGAAAACTCCCCTGTCAATCATGTTAAAGATGCCATTTTTTAAATATGGGACGTTGCATGTGTACTGTCTCTGCCCCAGGTTACCTATGTATGAAATTTCCCAGAAAATTGATGAATATGTATAACTTCCTATATTAGAATCCCAATAAAGGCTATAACCTAACCCCTACTCAAGGAGTCAGATTTTGGCAAGTGCCCTGGCTCCTTGTATTGCTGCTCTGCAATAAACTACTTTCTCTTTCCTCAAAACTCAGTGTGTCTTGTCTCTTGGCTTTCCAGCACACCCACGGGGCAGGGACCCACTTGGTCTGACAACAATTTGGCACTCAACGTGGGGCCCATCTGGTCCTCCTGACCCTCTGCCCGGAGCTTGGTGAACCTCGGATGGTGACAGTGACCCTTGGACGGCGGCAGTGACCCTCAGATGGGTCTCAGGGGGCACCCAAACTCTATTTATTCCAGAGGTACGTGGTGAGTGTTCTGTCTCCGCCCACAGCATCCCCGACCCAGGTGCTTTTACTCTGAGGAAGAGAAACTAGTCCTGGTCTGAAGATGTCTCCTGGGCGAGTACAGATTATGTTCTTAGGGTTTACAGCCTCCCTGTCTGAGAGGCTGAGGCTAAACCAAGATCTCCTCTGCAGCCTGGTTAGCTGTCTGGGAGGCTGAGGCTAAACTAAGATCTCCTCTGCAGCCTGGTTAGCTGTCTGGGAGGCTGAGGTTGCTAAGATTATCTTGGTAGCCTAACTGGTGCCCTTTAAGATTTTGTACTTTGGTTGTGCTTCTGGTCCTGGTCTGGTGTGTGAGTGTGTGTGTGTCCAGAGAATGATGGAAGTTCAAGGGATCCTGGAATGCAGCTCACTAAGATGCATCTTTAAGAACTGGGAATATTTCAGGTCAGACCCTATGAAAAAGAAAAACATGATTTTCTTTTGTAATACCGCATGGTTTCAATATGAATTGACAGATGAGGAAAAGTGGCCAGCAAATCGCTCTCTAAATTATACTACCCTCCAGCTTGATCTTTTCTGTACTCAAGAGGGTAAATGACATGAAAAGTATCCTGTAAAAGCTTTCATGACTCTGTATCAGAACAAAGAGTTACAGAAAAATGTAAAATCTTAGTTCAAAAAGGGATTGATAAATCACAACTGCCAGTCCTCCCTCCTGACCCCCAGGAGGATTTTCTCCCTTCCGCAGCCTCAGTACTCATGCTGTCCCCTCACTACTCCATGCCTCCACCCAGCTGAGCTGCTGCACCAGCAACAGCCCCCGCTGTTAAGCCCCCTCAACCTTTATATCTACCCTTCCCAGGTCCTTCTGTCCCACCTGTGGGCTCGTCACTCCACACACAGAATGGAAAGACTTTTGGGCACCGTAATTCGGCTGTTAGAGAAAGTAAAAATACCCCAGGGGAGACTGGTTCTCCAGAGAGCCATAGTTATCTTAGGACCATGTTCACGAGTTCACTGATCTGGATCCTGAGAGCACTGAAAATGTCCAAAAGGTCAATATAATCTTTATAGGGCAAAATGCCCCGATATTAAAAGAAAGCTTCAGAGAGCAGAAGGAGGTACAGCATTAAAAATCTCTCAGCTAGTGGAACTGGCCTGCCAAGTTTACTCTAACCGAGACAAAGAGCAAGCAAGAAAGAAAGTTGCAGACCAAAAGCACCAGGCAGCCTCCCTAGCTGCCACCTTGCAGGCTGAAGGCCAACCCCAGGAGAACAAAGAAAAAAAGGGAGACCAAGGCTGTAAGAGCGGAGAAGATCCCTTTGGAAAGAGACCAGTGTTGCTGGTGTTACGAGAAAAGACATTAAAAGTGAAAGTGTACAAACTACCAAGCAAAGGAACTAAAAAATGAGAGAGGCGACCCAGTGCCTAGTCATGTCACTAGAAGATGATTCAGACTGAGGGAGACTGGAGGCAAGTTCTCCACCTGAGCCTCTGGTTATAATGAAGGTGGAGAGAAAACCTGTAAAATTTCTGGTAGATACTGGGGTGCCCCACTCACTTTTGACCCCCACCCCCAAAAAACAAAGCTACTCTGAGAATGTGGACAATGTCTGTTATGGTAGTATCAGAAAAAGAAGAGCACACTCCCTTCTTACAACTTCTAAATTGTTCTATACAAGAAAAATCTTTAACATACTCCTTCCTTTACGAAAAACAGGTGGTAGTTACAGATAGCCCTTAACTACCAGGCCACAAACTAACTATGGGAAAGAAGAACATTATCGAAGGTCAGTTGATCCAGATATCAGAGAGGCAGTAGTGTCATAGGTGTAGGCCAACCAAATACCGGAGAGAGCAAAAAATGTCCCTCCTGTTGCCATTGAATTACTATCTCGTAGAGTTCCCCCAAAGTTTAAACAGTATCCCATCCAAGCTAAAGCCCGACAGGCACTGGGCAAAATTATCGCCAGATACCTAAACCATGGACTGCTCAGGATGTGTCAGTCACAGTTCAACACCCTCATCGTGATGGTGGAAAAGAAAAACAGAAAATACTGGTTCTTTCAAGATCTTCGAGCTGTCAACCAGGTAACCGCCAAGGTCCACCGTATAATCCCCAACGTGTATACCCTGCTGTCGACCTGGTCACCCACCATCCTTCACTGTGTTAGACCTGAAGAACGCCTTCTTTTGCATCCAAGTGGAGGAAAAAAGTCAAGAAATCTTCACCTTCGAGTCGAAGGACCCAAGAACAGAACAAACACAGCAGTTGTGTTGGCAAGTCCTCCCACAGGACTTCAGAAAGTCCTACTCTTTTTAGCTCAGCTTTAGCCCACAAACTGGGGCAGCTGACCTTAACCAGTGATATCCTTCTCCAATATGTGGACAAGCTACTCATCGCCAGTCATAGCTTTGAACTGTTCATGGATGGAAACAGTCACATACAACAAGAAAAAAGAAAATCTGGATATGCGGTGGTGACTTTAGAGGAGGTTCTAGAGGCTAACGCACTTCCCTAAGGTACCTCTGCCCAGAAGGCCAAGCTCATTGCCATGCTGTAGGCCCTTAGAATCCCCAAAGGTAAGTGAGTAACTATACTAATTCCAAATACATACTTGGGGCATTTCATGCACACGGGGCAATCTGGAAGAAAAGAGGGCTCCTAATAGCAGGAGGTAAGGACATTAAATATTCTCAAGAGATCTTACAACTTTTACAAGCTGTTCTACCCACCCAAGTAGCAGTCATACAATGCAAAGAGCATCAAAAAAGAGTCACCACGGTAATTACAAAGTACTTGTAGCAGCAAAGAAAGCTGCAGTCCAACAAAAGCTTATCATAGTAGCACTGCTAATTCCCCATTTAGAGCTACTGCCACCTGACCTCCACCCGGACTATTCCCAACAAAATAAACACATTGCCAAGACTCGGGGGCGGGGGGCCACTCTAAGCAAAGATAATTGGCTGTACACCCTCCCCACTGAAAAATTTTCATTTCATCAAAACTCATGTACTGTATTCTACAGAGAGCCCATCAGTCCTCTCACTGTCGACACGGTGGACTGTATGATTGGATTAAGAGACATTTAATTGGACCAAAGGTCCACGCTACTATTTTGACAGTACTAAAGAGTTACCCCACCTGTGTGAAAAATAATCCCAATAAAACTGCTGAAGCACTCCCAGGGGTCCAGCAAACTGGAGCAATGCCTAGAGACGACTGGCAGGTAGATTTTACTGAGATGCCTCAAGCTCCTGGGAATTACAAATATCTGCTAGTCTTTAATGACACATTCACTAACTGAGTTAAAGCTTTTTCTTCCAGGACTGAAGAGGCCACCAAGATTGTAAAGCACCTCCTGGAAGAAATCAACCCTTGATTTGGGCTTCCTGTCTTCATTGGCAGCAACAACAGGCCCCATTTTATGGCCTTCGTGGTGCAGTAGGCGACAACTTCCCTGGACATTAATCGAAACTTATGCACAGCCTAGAGACCCCAGTCCAGCAGTAATGTCGAACAGGCTAACCAGACTTTAAAGAGACACCTAGCGAAGCTGCGCCAAAAGACCAAGTTAGTATAGACAAAGACACTGTGTATGGTCCTCTTAAAAATTCAGTCTGCCCTAGAGACAAACTGAAACTTAGCCCATTTGGTCTATTATATGGGCGCCCTTTATTAGAGAACCCCAATATGATCAACATAGCTTGCCTTCATAGTGATCAACCTCCCTCACTCCATGAGGTTTAAAATGTTCAAGTTACTAAATACTTGCAGTCTGTTTGGATGACTTTGTCTTCTCTCCATAGGTATGCACACCTAAAGATCTCAAATACCAAAAAACCAAACACATTGCTGTCGAGTCGATTCTGACTCACAGGGACACTATAAGACAGAGTAGAACTTCCCCATAGGGGTGCCTGGTGGATTTGAACTGCCGACCTTTTGGTTAACAGCCATAGATCTTAACCACTACACCACCAGGGTTTCCCTGAACCAAAAGCACCCCTGCACTCATTTCAGACTGGTGATTAGGTCTTCCTAAAATCATGAAAGTCAGAGCCTCTCCATCAAAAGTGGACCAGTCCTTTTGAGGTGTTACTAGCAACTCTGACCTCTGTCAAGCTCAGTCATCTCAAAGCTTAGATCCACCATACCTGAGTAAAGAAAACTGTTCCACCATACACTGAGGGACAAACTCATCAGAACTGTGAGAACTGGACTTACAAACCTATTAAAGACCTAAACACTTGTTTGCAAAACACCCTCCTGCGTAGATCCAATCCCAAACTAACTTTTTGTCTTGTTCATAGTATTATATACACTTTTTGCCTTTTTGTTTCTTTATGCTGTGTTTAACAAGTCAGATTGATAAGAGGCTGAGAGCCCTCTAGCCACCATAGGAAATGATCAGTGCTGGGATAGCCTCTGCCTAAACGGCTGGAGTGTAGTTGGTAAGTGCACCATGAGATGTATTACAGGGTCTCACTCCCTTACAGTTTTCCAGTCAACCTATCCCAAACCCCCTCAATGAATTAGGAGAAAGTATGCTGTGTGCCTAATTCTAGCTACCATAAGGGCCGCTATTGGGATCCTAGCTTCTTGAGGTGGGTTTTCATATCATGTAGCTACTATCCAAAATCTCACCCTCACTGTTGAGAACTAGGCTCTTTCTACAGCAAAAGTCATACAGAACATCCAGAAAAGCCTAGATTCTCTAAGGTAAAGTTGTTCTTGACCACCAAATAGTCTTATATTTCCTTCTAGCTGAACAAGAAGGAATGTGTGCAAAAAACACCTCCTGTTGTACCTATGTAAACTCCTCAGGAGAAGTAGAGATAGAAGTGAAAAGGATACGCAAACAGACTTCCTGGCTAGATAATTTTAATCAAAGAAACCCATCAAGCAATGAAATCTGGGAACAAATCAAGCAATTGCTTCCCAGTCTAACCTGGTTTCTACCTCTGATAGGACCTGTTGTGTGTATAATCCTGCCTCTAACGTTTGGACCCTGTCTACTAAATTTCCTTGCCAAATTTATCTCCAAAAGCTTGCAGGCAGTAGCACTAATGGTATTACAAAACCCCAAGAGCTTCAGGTACCAACATATTCCCAATTCCCTTGACTCTCAAAAATATCTACAGTTAAAAGCCCGCCGGTTCCATCAGCTTTGCCCCTAAACAGCAAGAAGAAGCTAGAGTGATCGTTGCTCTGGTTAGCCAAGAATGTGGAACAGTAACAACTTAAGGGGGGAATTGAAGATGAAGCCTGCCCCTCAATCACCCCAGTGTATTTCTGTTTCTTATCTACACTTCCCCATGCCCCTTGCTTAACCACTTTGTTAGCTTATTTTGCAGAAAAATAACAGGTGTTTCAAGAAACCAAGGCCAGAGTGGTAAACAAGAACCAGCCTGAATTAGATCTGGCCTTCAGACCATGTGCAGCCGAGCTATACTCGGAACTAACTTTATGATGTATCCTCCACGAAAACTTCACCATCAATCATGCTAAGGATGCCATTTTTTAAACATATGACACATGACCGTTGCATGCACACTCTCTCTGCCCCAAATTACCTATATATGAAATTTCCCAGGAAACTGATGAATATGTGTAATTTCCTAGATTAGAATTCCAATAAAGGCTGTAACCTAACTCATTCTCAGGAGTCAGATTTGGGCAAGTCCCCTGGCTCCTTACATTGCTGCTTTGCAATAAACTACTTTTTCTTTCCTCAAAACTCACTGTGTCTTGTCTCTTGGCTTTACAGCACATGGGCAGGGACCCACCTGATTGGGCAACAAAACCAACAACACCAACAATAAATTGTAAGAACAAAAAAAGAAAAGAAAAGAAAAGTTGTTGTTAGGTGCCATCAAGTCAGTTCGAACTCATAAATGTACAACCGAATGAAACACTACTCGGTCCTGCACCATCCTCACAATCGTTATTATGCTTGAGCCCATTGTTGCAGCCACTGTGTCAATCCATCTTGTTGAGGGTCTTCCTCTTTAATTGACCTTTTTCTTTATCAAGTATGATGTCCTTCTCCAGGGACTGATCCCGCCTGATAACATGTCCAAAGTATTTGAGATGTAGTCTTGTCATCCTTGCTTCTAAGGAGAATTCTGGTTGTACTTCCTCCAAGATAGATTTGTTCATTCTTTTAACAGTCCATGGTATATTCAATATTCTTTGCCAACACCACAATTCAAAGGTGTCAATTCTTCGTTCTTCCTTATTCATGGTACAGCTTTCACACGCATATGAGGCAGTTGAAAACACTATGGCTTGGATCAGATGCACCTTAGTCTTCAAGGTGACATCTTTGCTTTTGAACACTTTAAAGAGGTCTTTTACAGCAGATTTGCTCAGTGTAATACGTCTTTTGATTTCTTGACTGCTGCTTCCATGGGTGTTGATTGTGGATCCAAGTAAAATGAAATCCTTGACAACTTGAATCTTTTCTCCTTTTATCACGATGTTGCTTATTTGTCCAATTGTGAGGATTTTTGTTTTCTTTACTTTTAGGTGTAATCCATACCAAAAAAAAATTACCTTGCCTTAGTCATCTAGTGCCACTATAACAGAAATACCACAAGTAGATGGCTTTAACAAAGAGAAGTTTATTCTCTCACAGTCCAGGGCTAGAAGTCCAAATTCAGGGTGCTGGCTCCAGGGGAAGACTTTCTCTCTCTGTTGGCTCTGGCGGAATGTCCTTGTCATCAGTCTTCCCTTGGTCTGGGACCATCTCAGCACAGGAACCTCAGGTCCAAAGAATGCACTCTGCTCCTGGCACTGCTTTCTTGGTGGTATGAGGTCCCCAACTCTCTGTTTGTTTCCCTTTCCTTTTATCTCTTGTAAGATAAGAGGTGGTGCAGGCCACACCCCAGGGAAACTCTCTTTACATTGGATCAGGAATGTGACCTTAGTAAGGGTGTTACAATCCCACCCTAATCCTCTTTAACATAAAATTACAATCACAAAATGAAGGACAACCACACAATACTGGAAATCATGACCCAGCCAAATTGCTACACACATTTTTTGGGGACATAATTCAATCCATGATACTGTTTAAAAATCCCCTCATAAAAGAGAATATTTTATTAAAATATATTGAGTAGAAAATCAAAACAAAATTGCCTTTCAGTCTCTATTTCATTAATCATTTTCTGCTTTTTAAAAAGTGAAATAACTCTGAAAAATATTCAAAATCTTATCTTACTAAAAGAACAGCCCCCATAAATTAGTAGTTTGTTCTCTTTCATGAATAAAAATAAAATAAAATAAAGGTAAATAAAATAAGAGTTGCATCGAAATTTTCCATTTTTAATTTATTCTACCAATTTTACTCAGACTCTATATTTTTGTATATGAATGAAAGCAAAATCTTCAAAATTACAATAATAAACTGACCATGGTCCTAAAGTAAATTATTTTTATATAACCTTTCATTATTAGCTGAAGATGGAAAGATGGATAAGTACAACAAAGTGAAAACTGTAGTCATGGTAACAGTTAAATCAATTGAATACTATGCCTGATTTTACAGAATATTCACAGAAAAGTATAAATAAAGACTTAGGGATCTAATGTTTCCTGGTAAAAAATGCAATATAGCAACAGGAGATACGTCTGAGAGTACTCACTGAATATGGGTTTGAAAACTGGTATGCCATTATTAGAATTTTAGATTTAACTTTAAGATGCAATGTAGAAATGTAAGATTTTTTTTAACAGGTAAATGATACAATTAAATTACTCTCTAGCAAAACATGCAGGCATCATCATGAAGACTATATCAATGTATGGTACCTAGGAAATTAGGTAGATGTTCATTAACAAAACAAAACACAATGTGAACCTAACTTAAGCTATCTAGTGTAGAGAAGTGTGGAGGGTTTCAAGAGACAAATGTGAGGCTGAGTAGATAGAATTTCGTTTCAAACATGCTTTGACTTCCTTTTAGATGTATACTTAATACAAGGTGCAGAAAATGAGAAGCCATGACATAATTTGAAATAGAAAAATATGAGTAGATAACAGCTAAGAATTATATAATATTTACTCTGTGCCAGATAATGTTGCTAGAGCTTTAAGTTTTAAGAAAAACTTATGAGGTAAGTACTATTATAATCTTTGTTTTACAGATGAGAAAACTGAGACACACTGAAAATAAGTAACTGGCTCACTCAAGGTCATCTAGTTAGGGAATGACCAAGTCCTAGGTTTTAGCATGTTCTTAGGTTAGAGCGATTTTTTTCTCAAGTCCAGTGTCCTCTCTTGCTCTCTCTCATACGTAGGTAGAGATAGAGATTGAGACAAAGATATAGCCATAAATGAAATTGCAATAATCAAAATTCTCTGCATTGTCAGGTAAAAACCTTTGGAATTATTGCACGTGAGCATTGGTTTAAGCTAAAAACCCTAACATTAGCCTCTAGAGTGCGGTTGGATGACACCAAGTTGCTTTAAGTGTGTTAAAAAAATATGAGGACTGGGATTCTATGTTAGTCAATAACTCTCTACCTTCAGTAAAGCACTATATAACTTAACAGTGAAGAATTTGATAATAAAATTAGAGAACATGATGACAGTACTTCAGAAGATAAATTTAGTTTCTTAATGTATAAAATTTGTATGAAGTAAAAAGACTTTCAAGGAGAAGTAAATGTCAAGGTACATTAATGGATTTGATTACAATCAGTAGGCAATGTTTACAGATTTGAGCAAAAGCATACAATTAAGCCTATTTTACAATTCTTTTAATTTCTATTTACTGTTATCTGATTTTTATTATCTTTTGTACTAAATATTGATTGAGATTAAAAGTTCAAAAAATAGTCTCCATTTACTCTAAAGATGGTCAGTGTTGATATTATGAATAATACTGACCAGATTCATTTTAAAATACACATAAATGATATACATTATTTAAACACACACACATATACATATATATAACAAAGTTAACACACTCGGCTGCTAACTGAAAGGTTGGAGGTTTGACTCCACCCAGAAACACCTCAAAAGAAAGGCCTGGCCATCTAATATATGTAAAAAATACATTTATTGTGCATGTGTTTCTGGGTATAATTATTTCATACAGAAAAGAGCAAATCTTCCTACTTATGAAAGAAGGTCCCTGGGTGGTGAAAGTGGTTTTCTATCTGCTAGTAACATAAAAGTTGGCAGTTAGAACCCACCCAGTGGCAACTTGGAAGAAGGCCTGGTGATCTGCTTCTGTTATAATTACAGCCAAGGAGTAAAAAAAAAACAAAAAAAAACATTTTAGCCCAAAAAGCCCTGTGGATCAGTTCTACTCTGTACACTTGGGGTTGCCATGAGTTACAGTTTAATCAACGATAGTGGGTTTTTGGTTTTATTTTGTTTTTCAGAGAATTTAATACAAAGGTAATTCTTCCAAATGGCTATTTAACAAGTGAATTTAGCAAGTTCTGCCATGTTTGATGAGTATTTAGTTTGTACAATTATGTTCTACCTCTTAGTACATCCCCTTTAGCAATTCATTCCAGCAGGCAACAAATGTGAACTCTTTTAATAAACTTTTTGCTGTGAAGAGTTTTAGATTTACAGAAAAATTGCAAAGATAGTACAAATGTGAACTTTGGAAACATATATATATATATCCTTACAATGCGGAAATAGCCTGGCATGAAAGACCCTGCAGACATAAGTATACCACTGAGAACCCACACTAAATGGGACTAAATGTTTTCTTTTGTGATTTCGGGTCTCACCAAGAAAATCCTTTAGTTTTCTTTAATTTTTCCTCAGAGAATACCAACTGTATTGTGAAGTCACGCTCATTTTCAGTTTAGATACCCTACAGGCAAGTTACTTGCTCTAATTAAAACAAAACGACTATAAATCTCTTAGAAAATAAATCATTGCTGGTGAGAAATATACATTAATGTTCACAAAGCCTCCCCAGCAATTAAAATGCCTCTCATTCCGGTAGTTATACTTTTCACAGCCAACTAAAATAATTACTGAATTGCTTTCACACACTAAAATCATTTCATACATATGTTCTCTTTAGTAATTGGGATCCCCTGGGGCACTGTACTCCAAACATTCCAGTCTTTAAAAATTATCTCTGTCAGAGGACGTTATGCAGAAGACATATGTATGTCTTAAAAAAATAATAACAATAAGTTCAATCAATTACCAAATCTTGTTCACTGAAATGCTATTAAATCACTCAACTGTAAGTTCAATTTTCTCACCTAAAACAGTTTTTTCTGCTTTCTTCTATTAATATGATGGATTTTAATGCCTTCTGAAAACTTGAGTCGAGTAGGAAGTTGGAGAAGGTGCGAAGTAAAATAAATTTTAAGGAGAGTTAGAATGCTAACATTTTGAAGGGGCAAGAACATACATTTTAAAAGACATCTTGGTTTACATGTTAAATATATATTATTACCTGTATCTGAGAATTTTAGTCATTCTTCACTGGTTACTGCAAGTTAATAACACTGGTAATTTACTTTTTACTCATTGTGTATCACTTTTTTATTCATTCAAAAGAAAAATACTAGACTGTGTCCCATGAGGGGAAAATCTTGTCACTTGAATTTCTTAATTATATGAAAAGTTGGAGGCACTGTTCAGTATTGAGGCCCATCAGAGGAACTCTATTCTAAAAATACAGAAGTTATATTTTGTGAAAATATTCTAATAAATATTATTGTTCTTTTATTGGATACACACCAGGCCACATGGTATAATCTTCGATTTTTCCTTCTCCTTCACCTCAATATCCTCAGAGTGCCTGTGACTGAAAGCAAGAGAGCTCTTAAAAACAATTCTGGTACACCCAAATATTTTAATTTTTTTCAAGTCTTTCTACTTTGCCTGAGGGTAAAATATAGCCTTTCAGTTTAGCTTGACAAGGATACATTCCACTCCATAGAGAAAACACCTAAATATCAAGTAGTGTAAGAGTACTACTTCTGTGCCCTTGTTAACTTTTCCTCAACAGGGAAAATGTATGAGTTAAACGATTGGTGGTATTGAAAGAAGAAAAGGAATAACACAGCTCAAACCGCCCACCACCCTTTATTAAAATTCTCTCGTTAGGAGTGCTCCTTGGAAGTGGGTATGGCAAGACTTTGTCTCACATACTTTGGCCATGTTATCAGGAAGGACCAGTCCCTGGAAAAGGACATCATGTTTGGCAAAGTAGAGGGTCAGCGAAAAAGAGGAAGACCCTCGATGAAATGGATTGACACAGTGGCTGCTACAATGAGCTCAAACAGAGCAGCCATTGTGAGGATGGCACAGAACTGGGCAGTGTTTCGTTCTGTCGTACATAGGGTCTCTATGAGTCAGAAGAGATGAGATGGCACCTAACAACAATAACAAAAAGATCTCACATCTTGCAGTGAACACGTGTTCTGATCTACCCTCTGCTATGTTGTAAATTTAACAATAGATGCTTACTCTATCTAGAATTGACTTGGTGTGACTGCTGTACTGGGTTCAGTGTAAGAACGTCCTTGTCACTAAGCATCAAGGTCAACAACTCTATGAGCTAGAAAATTTAACATTTTGATAGTCAGATGCCACTCCTATGTCTATCTATTTTTTTAAAAATATTTTATTGTGTTTTAGGTGAAAGTTTACATAACATCTTAGGTTCCTGTTTAACAATTTTTATACAAATTGTTCAGTGGCATTGGTTATAATACTCACAATGTGTCAGTATTCTCATTATTTCCATTCTGTTTGTTCTGTTTCCGTTTATGTAGCTTCCTTGGCTTCTCGTCTTTGCTTTTGGGTAAATGTTGACCATTTAGTCTTGTGTAATTGATTGTTTAAGAGAGCACATTCCTTATGGGTGATTGTCTTAGTCATCTAGTGCTGCTCTAACAGAAATACCACAAGTGGATGGCTTTCACAAAGAGAAATTTATTTTCCCACAGTCTACTAGGCTAGGAGTCCAAATTCAGCACATCAGCTCCAGGGGAAGGCTTTCTCTCTCTGTTGGCTCTGGAGGAAGGTCCTCATCATCATCAGTCTTCCCCCGGACTAGGAGCTTCTCTGCACAGGAACCTTGGGTCCAAAGGATGTGCTCTGCTCCTGGTGCTTCTTTCTTGGTGGTATGAGGTCCCCAGCTCTCCATTTGCTTCCTTTTCCTTTTATCTCTTAAAAGAGATAAAAGGCGGTACAGGACACACCCCAGGGAAACTCCCTTTACATTGGATCAGGGATGTGACTGGGTTAGGGTGGTGTTACAATCCCACTCTTATCCTCTTTAATGTAAAATTACAATCACAAAATGAAGGCCAAACACACAATTCTTGGAATCATGGCCCAGCCAAACTGATACACACATTTTTTGGGGGACATAACTCAAACCATGACAGTGATGTTTATTTTATAAGCCAATCTATTATTTGGCTGAAAGGTGACTTCCGAGGGTGGCTTCAGTTCCAAGTTCAAAGAGTATCTTAGGGAGGCAGTCTTTAGGGTTCCTCTATACTCTATCAGACCTGAAGTTCTGGTCTTCTGGGGACAATTGAATTTTATCCTACATTTTTCTCCCATTCTGTCTGGGACCTTCTGTTGTGTCCCTAGTCAGAAATGTAGTGGTAACTGAGTACCATCTAGTTCTCCTGGTCTCAGGATAGAAGAAGCCTTGGTTTGTGTGGGCTATTAGTCCTCTGAACTAGTTTCTTTTCTGAATCTTTGGTTTCCTTCATTCTCTTTTGCTTCAGACAAGAAGAGATCAATCATTGTATCTTAAATGGCTGCTCGCAAGCTTTAAAGACCCTAGTTCGCCAAACTAGGATGTAGAAAATTATCTTTATCAACTATGTTATGCCAGTTCACTGAGTTTTCCAACATGACTGTGGTCTCAAGCCTCTTAGCCCAATAAACCAGTCCCATGAGGTGTTTGTATATGTCTAGGAGGTCTCTAACTGTGCCCTCTATGTGCTTTATTATATATATATATATATATATACACATATATATATAAATACATATGCAACACACACAAACATGTATATTCATATACCTACAAATATACCTATATATGCACATGCATGTACTCACATATGCCTTCCTTTGCACATATAGCATATCTATCTATCTATGTACCATACACATATTTTTCGGTTGTTATTACTGTTATTGCAATTGTATATGTTATAGGATTTACCCCAATTTTCCTTTATTCTTTCATGCCTCTAAGTGTCTTCATATACCTTAGTGTTAGGAATTGAATTGTGTCCCACAAAAATGTGTCAACTTGGCTAGGCCATGATTCCCAGTATTGTGTGGTTGTCCAACGTTTTGTAATTTGATGTAATTTTTCTATGTGTTATAAATCCTAATCTCTGCCTGTGGTTAATGAGGCAAGATTAGATTATGTTAAAGCGGATTAGGGTGGGCTGCAACACACTTACTCAGGTCACAGCACTGATCCAATGTAAGGAGAGTTTCCCTGGGGCTGGGCCTCCATCACCTTTTATCTTCAAGAGATAAAAGAAGAGAGAAATGAGCAGAGAGAAAGGGACCTCCTACAACCAAGAATGAAGAACTAAGAATGGAGGATGTCCTTTGGACCCAGGGTCCCTTGCTGAAAACTCCTAGACCAGGGAAAGATTGATGACAAGGACTATTCCTCAGAACTGATGGGGAAAGAAAACCTTTTCCTAGAGCTGGAGCCCTGAATTTGGACTTCTAGTCTCCAAGACTGTGAGAGAATAAACTTCTCTTTTTTAAAGCCATCCACTTGTAGTTCTGTTATAGCAGCATTATATAACAAAGACACTTGGTTAAGTTGTGCTGACTTTCCCCTCGTAGAGTATAGACATACCTCATTTTATTGTGCTTCACTTTATTGTGCTTTATAGATATTGCAATTTTTTTACAAATTGAAGATTTATGGCAACTTTGAGTCAAAAAGTCTATTGGCACCATTTTTCCAACATCATGTGCTCACTTTGTATTTCTGTGTCACATTTTGGTAATTCTCACAATATTTCAAATGTTTTTGTTATTATTATATCTGTTATGGTGATCTGTGATCAGTGATCTCTGATGCTACTATTATAGTTGTTTTTGGACACCACATACCACTCCCATATAACACAGTGAACTTCATCCACAAACGTTGTGTGTGTTTTGACTGCTCCACAGACCAGCAATTGCCTTGTTTCTCCCCCTCTTCTTAGACATCTTTATTCCTTGAGACAGGACAATATTGAAATTAGGCCAATTAATAACCCTACAGTGGCCTCTAAGTGTTCAAGTGAAAGGAAAAGAACTATATCTCTCACTTGATATCAAAAGCAACAAATGATTAAAATTAGCGAGGAAGGTATGTCGAAAGCCAAGGCAGGCAAAAAGCTAGGCCACTTGCACCAAACGGTTAGCCAAGTTGTGATTGCAAAGGAAAAGGTCTTGAAAGAAATTAAAAGTGCTACTCCAGTGAACACACAAATGACAAGAAAGTGAAACAGCATTATTGCTGATATGGAGAAAGTTTTAGTCATCTGGGTAGGAGATCAAACCAGCCACCCATTCCCTTAAGCCAAAGCCTAATCCAAAGCAAGGCCCTAACTCTCTTCAAATCTATGAAGGCTGAGAGAGATGAGGAAACTACAAAAGAAAAGTTTGAAGCTAGCAGAGGTTGGTTCATGAGGTTTAAGGAAAAAAGCTGTCTTCATCACACAAAAGTGCAAGGTGAAGCAGCAAGTGCTGACATAGAAGCTGCAGCAAATCATACAGAAGATCTAGCTAAGATAATTGATGAAAGTGACCACACTAAACAACAGATTTTCAATGTAGATGAAACAGCTTTATATTGGAAGAAGATGCCATGTAGGACTTCATAGGTAGAGAGGAGAAGACAATGTCTGGCTTAAAAGCTTCAAAGGACATGCTGACTCTCTTGTTTGGAGCTAATGCAGCTGGTAACTTTAATTTGAAGCCAATGCTGATTCACTATTCGGAAAATCCTAGGGCCCTTAAGAATTATGGTAAATCTACTCTGCCTGTGCTCTATAAACAGAACAACAAAGCCTGGATGACAGTCACTCTGTTTACAACATGGTCTACTGAATATTTTAAGCCCACTGTTGAGATCTTCTGCTCAGAAAAAAAAGATTCATTTCAAAATATTACTGCTCATTGACAATACACTTGGTCACCCAAGAACTCTGATGGAGATGTACAAGGAGATTAATGCTGTTTTCGCCTGCTAACACAACATTCATTCTGCAACCTATGGATCAAGGAGTAATTTTGAATTTCAAGTCTTATTATTTAAGAAATACATTTCATAAGGCTATAGCTGCCATAGATGGTGATTTCTCTGATGGGATTTGGGCAAAGTAAATTGAAAACCTTCTAGAAAGGATTCACCATTCTAGATACCATTAATAACATGCATGATTAGTGGGAGGTCAAACTATTTACAGTAAAAGGAGTTTGCAAGCAGTTATTCCAACTTTCATGGATGACTTTGAGGGGTTCAAGGTTTCAGTGGAGGAAGTAACTGCAGACATAGTGGAAATATCAAGAGAACCAGAAGTGGAGCCTGGAGATGTGACTGAATTGCTGCAATCTCATGATAAAACTTTAATGAATCATAAGTTGTTTCTTATGGATGAGCAAAGAAAGTGGTTTACTGAGATGGACTCTACTCCTGGTGAAGATGCTGAGAACACTGTTAAAATGACAACAAAGGATTTATAATATGACATAAACTTAGTTGATAAAACAGTAGCAGGATTTGAGAGGAATGACTCCAATTTTGAAAGAAACTTTACTGTGGGGTAAAATGCTATGAAAGAGTGTTGAATTCTACAGAGAAATCTTTTGTGAAAGGAAGAGTCAATCGATTCGGCAAACTCATTGTTGTCTCATTTTAAGAAATTGCCACAGCCACCCAAACCTTCAGCAATCATCACCCTGATCAGTCGGTAGCCATCAACTTTGAGGCAAGACTCTACACCAGCAAAAAATTACAACTCACTGAAGGCTCAGATGTTGGTTACTATTTTTTAGAAATGAAGTATTTTTTAATTAAGGCATGTACATTGGTTTTTTAGGCATGCTATCGCACACTTAATGGACTACAGTTATAGTGTAAACATAACTTTTATATGCACTCTTGTTGTTAAGTGTTGTCCAGTAGGTTCTGACTCATAGCAACCCTACAACAGAGCAAAACACCGCCAGGTGCTTCGCTATCCTCATAATTGTTGTCATGCTTGAGCCCCTTGTTGCAGCCACTGTGTCAATCCATCTCCTTGAGGGTCTTCCTCTTTTTCTCTGACCCTCTACTTTACCAAGCATGATGTCCTTCTCCAGGGACTGATCCTTCCTTATAACATGTCCAAAGTATGTGAGACGTAGTCTTGCCATCCTTGCTTCTAAGGAACATTCTAGCTGTACTTCTTCCAAGACAGAATTGTCCGTCCTTCTGGCAGTCCATGGTATATTCAATATTCTTCACCAACACCATAATTCAAAGGCGTCAATTCTTCCCCGGTCTTCCTTATTCATTGTACAGCTTTTGCATGCATGTGAGGTGATTGAAAACACCATTACTTGGGTCAGGCACACCTTAATCTTCAAGGTGACATCTTTGCTTTTTAACATTTTAAAGATGTCTTTTGTAGCAGATTTGCCCAATGCAATGCGTCATTTGATTTCTTGACTGCTGCTTCCATGGATGTTGATCATGGATCCAAGTAAAATGAAATCCTTGACAACTTCAATCTTTTCTCCTTTCTTACGCACTAAGAAACAAATAAACAAAAAAAATTGTATAATTATCTTTACTGTGGTGGTCTGGAACCGAACTCACAATATTTCCAAGGTATGCCTGTATTACCTTTCCCATTACTGGAAATAACAGGTGTCTACTATCTAGCAAGTGATTCTCTCTCTCTCCCCCTCGCATCCCTGGTAACCATCAAAGAACATTGCTTTTCGTATGTATACTTATTCTTGACTTTTTATAAAAGTGAGAGTATACAGTATTTATCTTTTTGTGATTGTCTTATTTATCTCAGCATAATGTCCTCCAGATTCATCCATGTTTTAAGATGTTTCACAGACTCATTATTATTCTTTATTGCTGCATTGTACGTATGTAGCGCATTACTTGTATGCACCACAATTTGTTTATTCATTCGTCTGTTGATGGGTACTTAGATTGTTTCCATTTTTTTGATATTGTGAATAAGGCTGCAATGAACATGGGTGTGCATATCTCTATTTGTTTCATTGGTCTTATACCTCTAGGATATATGTCTAGGAATGGGATTGCTGGATCATAAGGTACTTCTATTTCTAGCTTTTTGAGGAAGCACCATACCGTTTTCCACAGTGGTTGTACCATTTTACAATCCCTCCAGCAGTATATAAGGGTTCCAATTTTAGCACAATCTTGCCAGCATTTGTTTTCTGTTTTTTGATAAGTGCCATTTTGCAGGGATCAGATGGTATCTCACTGTAGCTTTGATTTGCATCTAAAGGCTAATGGAGGAGCTGTGTTGCACAATGGTTAAGAACCTGGCTGCTAACTGAATTGTTCGTGATTCGAACCCACCAACTGCACAAGAGAAATATGTGGCAATCTGCTTCCATAAAGATTACTGCCTTGGAAACCATACAAGGAAGTTCTACTATGTCCTGTAGGGTTGCTATAAGTTGGAATTGACTCAATGGCAACAGATAATGGCTAATGATTCTGAATATCTCTTCAAGTGTTTGTTGGTCACCTGAATGTCATGTTTGGTGAAGTGTCTGTCCGTGTCTTTTGCACATTTTCTGATTGCATTATTTGTCTTTTTGTTGTTGAGTTGTTGAAGTTTTCTATATATTTTAGAGATTAGATGCTTGTCAGCTATGTCTTTGCCAAAGATTGTTTCCCAGTTGCAGGTTCTCTTTTTACTCTTTTGGTAAAATCTTTTGATGAGAATAGGTATTTAATTTTTAGAAGATCTTGGTTATCTAATTTATCTTCTCTTGCTCATGCATGTTTAGTTGTCTAAAGTATAGTTATGCAGAAAACTAGGACTCATTCCTGGTTTTGTCCCTATGTTGTCTTCCAGGAACTTTATAGTTTTAGCTTTAACATTTAGGTGTTTGATCAATTTTGAGTTCGTTTTTGTTTATGGTGTGAGGTAAGGATTCTGTTTCTTTTTTCTGTAAACAGATATCCAGTTTTGCCAGCATCATTTGTTAGAGAGACTGTTGCTTCCCCATCAAAGGGACTTCTGTCATTTGTCGAAGATCAGCTAGGCATAGATGGATGGATTTACTTCTAGTTTCTAAATTCTGTTCCCTTAGTCTATGTATATTTTGTTGAAACAGTTTTGATTACTGTGGCTGTATATCAAGTTTTGAGATGGGAAGTTTGAGACCCCCTATTTTGTTCTTCTTTTTCAATATTGCTTTAGCATTCAGGGCTTCTTTCCATGTAAAGTTGGTGATGAAAATTAGCATCCTTGTCTCATTCCTGTTCTCTAGGGGAATGCTTTCAGTCTCTCTCCATTGAAAATAATGTTGGCTGTTGGTTTTGCATATATGCCCTCAATTATGTTGAATAATTTGCCTTCTATTCCTATTTTGCAGAGAGTTTTTACCAGTAAATAGATTGTTGAATTTTATTAAAAGCCTTTTCTTCATTGATTGCAATGATCATGTGATTCTTTTCCTTGGTTTTATTTATGTGGTGAATTATGTTGATTGATTTTCTAATGTTGAGCTACAATTGCATCCCTGATATGAATCCTACCTGATCATGGCATATTATGTTTTTGATATGCTGTTGAATTTTGGTGGATAGAATTTTTTAGAGAATTTTTGCATCTATGTTTATAAGGGATATTGCTCTGTAATTTTCTTTTTTTTTTTTTTTTTTTTGTAGTATCTTTGCCTGGCTTTGAATCAGGGTTATGCTGGTTTCATAGAATGAATCAGGGACTATGTCTTCCTTTTTTATGTTCTGAAATAATTTGAGTAGAATTGGTTTCAACTCTTCTCTGCATGTTTGGTAGAATTCTCCAGTGAAACCATCTGGGCTGGGAATTTTTTCTTTTTTTTTTTTTGGTTAGGAGTTTCTTTATGACATATTCAATTTCTTATTTTGTTAGGGACCTATTTAGATTTTCTACTTCTATTTGTGTTAGTTTAGGTAGGTAGTGTGTTTCTAGAATTTTGTCCATTTTTGTCTAGATTTTCAAATTTGTTCAAGTAAATTTTTCATAATATTCTGTTATGATCCTCTTTATCTTGGTTGATTCTGTTGTAATGTCACCCATTTCATTTCTTATTTTGGTTATCTGTGTCTTTTCATTTTTTTGTTTATCAATTTGCCCAGTGGTTGTAATTTTATTGGTCCTCTTAAAGAACAAACTTCTAGTCTTGTTGATTCTTTCTAGTGTTTTTCTGTTTTCTATTTATTTCTGCTCCGATCTTTATTACTTCCTTTCTTTTGGTAACTGTGGTCTTCTTTGATCTTCCTTTTCCATTTATTCAAGTTGCCAGGTTAAGTTATTGATTTTGGATCTTTCTTCTTTTTTGATGTATTCACTTATTGTTATGAATTTTCCTCTGAGCACTGCTTTTGTTTTGTCCCAAAGGTTTTGGTATGTTGTGTTTTCATCTTATTTGATTTTAAGTATTTTTTTAACTTCATTGGTAATTTATTTTATGATTCAATAGTTTTTAAGTAAGGTGTTATTCAGTTTCCATGTATTTAGTTTTTTTTTCCTTACTCTTTTTGTTGTTGATTTTTAGTTTTATAGTGTTATAAAGATACTTTGCATTATTTTGATTTTTTTTCAATTTATCGAGGCTTGCTTTGTGTCCTAAAATATGGTCCATTCTAGATAATGATCCACGCATGTTGGAGAAGAATCTCTACTCTTCTGTTGTTGGGTGGTGTGTTCTGTTTATGTGTATGAGATCAAGTTGGTTGATTATATTACTTAGATCGGTATCTTTGTTGAGTTTCTTTCTAGTTGTTCTGTCCATTGTTGAAAGTGATGTGTTAAAGTCTCCACTACTATTGTAGAGCTATCTATTTCTCTTTTCACTTATGTTAGAGTTTGCTTTACATATTTTGGAGCTCTGGCATTGGTTGCATAAATATTTATTATTGTTATGTTTTCTTGGTGAATTGACAGTTTAATCATTACTTAATGCCCTTCTTTATCTCTTATAATGGATTTTGACTTATAGTGTATTTTATCAGAAATTATTATTGCCACTCTTGCTCTCTTTTGGTTACTATTTGTGTGATATACCTTTTTCCATCTTTGATTTTTAACCTATTTACGCCTTCGTATCTAAAGTGTGTCTCTTTTAGATAACATATTGATGGGACTTGTTTTTTTATCCATTCTGCTATTCTCTGCCTCTTGCTTGATGCATTTAATCCATTTACATTCAGTGTATTAATGATAAGCATGAATTTACTGCTGTCATTTTTTTTAATACTTTTTTTGTGGTGCTAAAATTTTCTTTGTTCCTCTTAATTTTGTGTGCTGAGTTCTTTTTGTATATGGATTTTCTTTTCCTATCATTCGTTGATGTTCTTTTCGTGTTTACTGAGTCTTTTTTATTTTCTTCTTCTTTATTTTGGTGACTAGATTTATTAATTTTCTTTGTGGTTAGCCTGTAGTTTACCTTTATACTCCTAAGTTTAAAACAGTCTGTTATATCTTAAAGTCACCTTGACTTCCTCTCCAAATGGTAGAAATTCTATAACTATACCATTTACTCCCCCTTTTGTGAACTGAAATTAGCATCATTTACAGCTTTACATCTCTGGTTCCCCATAATCAGTTTTGCAGCTTTACTTTTGTGAAGTTCTTGTCTGGGTTGGTATATAGGTGATGCTCCCATGTGTCTTTTTCTCAAGTTGTTGTCTGATGTTGTTAGTTCTCTGTTTGAAAGACTTCCTTTCATATTTCTTGTGAATCTGGTCTGGTTTTTACAAATTCCCTTAATTTCTGCTTATCTGGGAATGCCCTAGTTTTGTCATAATTTTTGAAACACAATTTTGCTGGATATATGATCCTTGGCTGTCAGTTCTTTTCTTTTGGGATTTTATATACGTAATCCCATTGCCTTCTTGACTGCATATTTCTGATGAAAAATCAGTTATTAGTCTTACTGGTGCTCATCTGTAAGTGATATTTTGCAAGTAATATTTTGCTTTTCACAAGCTGCTCTCAGAATTTGTTGTCTTTGGTTTTAGAAAATTTGATTATTAAACATGTTGGTGAGTTTCTTTTGAGGTCTATCCTGTACGGGGTTAGTTGAACTTCTTGGATGGAAACCTTCTCATCTTTCATGATATTTTGGAAGTTTTCTGCCAATACGTCTTCAAAAATTCTTTCTGTACTTTTTGTTTTCTCCTTCTATTGTGGAATTCCTATTATGCATAAATTATTTATCTTGGCAGTGTCCCACATACCTCTTAGGCTTTCTTCATTTTCTTTTTCTGATTGTTCCTCAAACAATTTAATTATCAAGGAATATGTCCTCTATTTTGCTGATTCTTTTTTTTCAATTGCCTCAGTTCTGCTTCTATGCACTTCCATTGAGTTATCTATTTCTGATATTTTATTGTTAATTTTTTGAATTTCTAGTTGTTGTTTTTGTGTGGTTTCTATCTGCCTATCGAGTTTGTCATTTTTGCTGAATTGTTCTGGTTTTGTTTTTGTTTTTTTTCTGCCTTTTCCTTGATCTCTTTGAGGAGCCTAAACATAAGTCTTTTGAATTACTTATCAGCTAGTTCTATTATCATTTCTTCCTCAGGAAGGTTTTCTGTCCCTTTATTTTGCTCACTTGCATAAGCCATCTTATGCTGTTTTTTTCATATGATTTTTTATTGTCTGCTGGATGTGAGGCATTAAGGTGTTAATCTATTTATTTATATATATTTTATTGGTTGCTTGTTTGTTTTGTCCTGATTGTATTTATTTATTGATATATCTGGAGCTTTGTTTCTTCTCTTTCTCTTTAGAATGACTTCCTTCTTTTGTATTATTTTAATTGCTGTCTTGTTGTACTAGTCTATGTGTGATTTTGGTGGTGTTGGTTGACTGGGCATGGTTTCATCTCACTAGTGAGTGTGGTGGGTCACACCCACATGTGAGTCCTTTGTTGATAGGCTCATATGTTTTCCCTTACAGGACTGAGAGGAGATGCAAGAGCAGGTTCTTTCATTGATGTTGGGCAGCAATTTTTTGCGTGGTCAGGGTCCCTCTAAAGCTCTTGTGGGACTGTGTGGTCCATTTGGGTTGGTGCTGGCATTTAGTATGTCTGCTGGAGGGCAGAGTAGGACATCTCTCTAACTGCTGTGAGGCAGTGCTACACAGATGGATAGAATAGTCCCTCTCTGCATGCATGAATTGGTGTCTCAGTAAGTGGTGGGAGATTAAGGTGTCTCAGTGAATGTTCAGTCAGGCTGCAAGGACTGTCTGGGTGTAGGACATGTGACAGTGCAGCTGGAGGTCCATTGGATGAGGGCACTAGGATCTCCTGCTTGCCATTGGGCAGAGATGTGGAGGGTGGACTATTGGGATGTGATGGGCATTGCTGTTGAGTTGATGTGTCTGTACAGCCAATTACCAGGTAGGGGGCAGGGCTCACTCCTGCTGGTCGTTGGGTTATGAATTAAGATAACAGATCTTCAAGGGTTAAAGTATAGACGACTGTAAAATTAGACTATAATTGTCCATAATTTTATAGTTTTTTTTACTGAGGTGGATTATCAAAAAGCAAAATGATCATCGAATTAACAGAAAAAGTGTTGCCCTATACTATCCATATAAAAAGCATATGCAAAGCAAAATTATGTAGCAAACTAAACGAAGCACAGTTATTTGAGATTTTATATTTTTTTCTTTATTTTATGAGTAGGTTTGTTGACTTTCATCGTGGTAATCTTTAAATTTAACCCTTTCTTCCTAGGTTTGAACCAATCTTTTACTGCTTGATATGGCCTTGACTTCTCCATTTGAAAGTTCTATACCTACACTGTTTATTACCTCTTTTATTGTTCGGATGTTGTTGTTATTTACAGATTGACCTCTCTGGTTCCTTGTTGTAAATTTTTTAGTTATTTTTTATCATTGACAGTTTTTTTACCTAGCTTGGCATCTGGCTGATGCAGTCTTGCTTCCTAGATTCAGGCTGTTGCCTGATGTTGATGGTTCTCCAACTGAAGGACTCCCTTTAATAATTCTTGTAAGTTTTGTTTTGGTTTTTATATATTCCCTTAATTTCTGTTTATCTGGAAATGTCCTAATTTCACCATCATATCTGAGCAAGAGTTTTGCAGGATATATTATTCTTGGTTGGCAGTTTTTTGTTTTTCTTTCAAGGTTTTATATATGTCATCCCATTGCCTTATTACTTGCATTGTTTCTGCAGAGTAATCAGCATTTAATCTTATTGTTTCCATCTATATGTAATTTTTCATTTTTCTCGAGCTGCTCTCAGAATTCTTTCTTTGTCTTTGGTTTTAGCAAGTGTGATTATAATATGCCTTGGTAATTTTCTTTTGGGGTCTATCTTATATAGGGTTTGTTGAGTTTCTTGGATAGTCAGCTTTTCATCTTTCGTGATATTAGGTAAGTTTTCTGTCAGCAAATCTTCAATGATCTTCTCTGTGTTTTCCATCTTCTCCCCCTTTTCTGGAACTCTGATCACACACAACTTTTTGCCTTTCATTGTATCCCACATTGTTCTCTGGTTTTCTTCATTTTTTTCTGATTTTTCCTCAAACAAAGGGTTAGCCAAGGATTTGTCTTCAATTTCTCTGATCTTGTCTTCCATTGTTTCAAATTTGCTCCTAAAACCTTCTATGGCACTGTCTATTTCTGAAATCATGTTTATCGTTTGGATTTATAATTGCTTTTTTTGTATGATTTCTAGTTGTTCATTTTTTTTGACATTTTGTTCCTGTATTATTTTCTTGATTTCTTCCATTATTTTGTCTGTATTTTTCATGATTTTTTTCTATTTTTCCTTTAATTTTGTCTGTGTTTTCCTTCTCTCTTGGGGAGCCCTTAATATTAGAGTTTTGAATTCCCTATCAGGTATTGTCTTAGTTGGGTTCTCTAGAGAAGCAAAACCAGTAAAGTGTATAAATATATATCTAGAGAGAGATTTATATCAAGGAAACAGCTCACGCAATTGTAGAGTCTAGAACGTCCCAAGATCGTGGATCAGGGTAGAGGCCTCTCCCAATTCACTCAGCCGCAGAAGCTGGCAAGCCAAAGATCGGCAGGTCAGAAAGCAGGGCTCCTGCTCACAGGCTGTGCAGATCGATGAATCCCAAGTTTGGCAGATAAGCTGACAGCTCAAGTCCCAAGAACTGGAGATGAGGCAACAGGAGGCAGCCGCAGGATCCAGAGACAGCAAAAAGCCAGAACGTCTGCTTATATTCAGATGTGGCCCACACCCGCAAGGAGACTCCCTTTCATCTGATTGGCTACTCACAGTATATTCAGTCATGGGAGTGATTACATTAAAACACTGAGGATCATGGCCCAGCCAAGTTGACACACAATCTTAACCATCATAGGTAGTTTCAGTGCTTTTTCTTCTACTGGAGTGTCATCTGATGTTTTATTTTGGATGCTTTCTGGAGCCCTGTCTTTTTTTAATATATGTTCTGATATTATCTGCTGTCTTTGGGAGATTCAGGAATTATTTTCTTCATTTATTGATTATAGTTTTGTTTGTTTTGCCCTGCTTTTTTGTTTTATTTGGTTATGTCTTGGCAGGTGGATTAGGTATTCTTTGTTGTTTGCTCATTTGTGGACATGATACTTCTCACCACCTTGTCCAGGTGGGCAGGGCCAGTTGCTCAGCTATGGTGCAGCAGAGTAGATCCAATGGAGGAGGTGGGGTGGAGATGGATCATTCATGATGTGTACTGAGGCTGACAGGGCAGGGCCAGGGGCAGTGCAGTGTGGTGTCTGGTGGTCTGCACCTGTGCCACTTGAGGATGCAGCACTCAGCTCACGGTGCAGTTAGGCAGGAGGGAAGAGGAGGGTGTGGGAAAGAAGAGAGAGAAGAGAGAGAAATAGAAGCTGAAAACAAAAGAAAACAAACAAAAAACTGATGCTGAGGGAGCCTGCTAGTCTAGTGGTGTGGACCCGGGGAGGCTGTGTTCCAGTAGCTTTCTAGCTGGGCTGTGTGGCACAGGCAGTCAAGAAGGGGCAGAGATGGCACACATAGCTAGGTAGGTGGGAGAAGGGAAAAGAAGACAGGAAGAGAAAGATAAGAAACCAGAGGGGAAAAAAAGACACACACAGCCAGGTGGTTGGGAGAAAGGAAAGGAAAGAAAGAAGAGAGAGATAAGAAGCCAAGAAAAAATAAAAAATAAAATGTCCTGAGGGAGCCCATTGACATAGCTGCGCAGACTGGAGAAGCTGCGTGCTGGCAGCTCCCCAGCCGAGCGGTGTGGCACAGCCCGTCAAAAAGAGGTGTAGAAGGCACACACAGCCACATGGTCAGGAGAAAGGAAAGGAAGGCTGTTAGAGAGAAGCAAGAAACTGAGAAAGAAAAAAAAAAAAAAAATCCTGAGGGAGCCCACTGGTAAACAAAGCACAATTTTCTATTGCCTTTTGAGCAGTATCTTCTTTGAGAGCAGTCCGTTTACAAGAATAACAAAACAAAACCAACATTATTCATTAATAAATGTACTTATTTGTTAACGCAAGCATTACCTTAACAACAATTTCAAGGGTTCAAAACATTATTCACTGTGATATTTTAATATGTTACGGGCACAGGTTTTGGAGTCATTAAATTCTAGTTTGGGATGTTTGGAACTTGAAAGCTATGACCCTCAAAAAATTACTTAATCTCTATTGGTTAGGATTCTATTTTTATAATATAATTAAAAGATATAAAATAATTTACTTTGGCCTCCATGTTATAAGTTGATGAGTATATTTCATAAAAATAAATGAAACAGTATTAAGAAGGCATTAAGTGCAATCCTCAGTTTACCATACAAGCACGGTAATTGGTGGGCAATATAATTCATCCTAATTCAAGTGCAACAACTTGGGAGACCTCTCATTATTCTGCAAGTACCGAAGAGTGCTTCATCCTCTGTGATTGAAGAGTGAGTCTGTACATCTACTGTATCTACACTAGAGTTTATTCCGTTGCTTTTTACTTATCCCCTTCTCCATTTAATTAATCAGTCATGAAAGCACACAATGGGTTCTGTATAGTTTTATATTCTCTGTCTTGCCACCATGCCTGGCAAAGTTTATGTGTTCAATGTATATCTTTAATGAACAAACATCAAATACTTGAGTTCTCTATAATTAAAAGTAATTTAAAAGCCAATTAAATGTAGTATAGATATAAATTTAGTTCTTCAAAGTTTGGAAACAAATATTTCTTTAGGACCTTGTTAAATTACCATTTTCATAGAATTTAATTTGTACCTAGGGATCTATGATGTATCACTGCATTATAAAATGAGGTCTAGGCTGTGTAGTCATTCAGTGAAGCTTTTCTAATAACTCATAGGTAAAGAAGCTCATTTTCTCAGGAGGAACTAGTACTTGGGGAAGGATATCATGCTTGGTAAAGTAGAGGCTCAAAGCAAAAGTGGAAGACCTTCAATAAAATTGATTGGCACAGTGGCTGCAACAATGGGCTCACACATAACAAAGATTGTGAGGATGGCATAAGACCTGGCAGCATTTCGTTCTATTATACTTGGGGTCCCTATGAGTTGGAACAGACTTGACAGCAGGTAACAACAACAATGAAGTAGCTCCAAGGCAAAATTTATAAGGCACTATGAATTGGAATTGATTTGACAACAATGGCTTGTTGGTTGTTATAGCACAGAGTTTCAGAATTCTCCCTCTTTAGGGAAAATTGACGTTTCATACCATAACTTTGCCTTCTCCATAGAAAAGAAATGAAAAAAAATGTTGTCTATATATTACTTTATCATAACACTATATAAAGTATATTATGGACTAGTGTTGTGACTTATGAGAATTGTATTTTTGTAATATTCCAGTGCATTGTGCTCACAGCATTCTATGGATATTTTTAAAGTGTGATATTTGAAAACATTGTTTAGACAATTAATTTCCTATTGATCTATATTAGGGTAAAAAAATAGGACAAATATAATTGATGTATATCTGAGTACTGGAAAAAAGACTGCCAGCCTCAGGTTCTTATTCACAAAGAAAAGAAGCCACTCTTTTAAGTAAAATAATAACAATAATGTATTAAAGGTTATTGGATTAGCTTACAGAATCTTTAAGAGATTCAGAGTATCAGTCTTTTTTGGAGGAGGCGGGGCACAACCAGGAATTGAATTCAATCAAGCACATGGCTTCTTCAGTGGAGTCTCCTTCTCCCTGCTACCTGGCACAAGCCCAGCAGATTGCACAGAGGAAACAAGGCTATGGACTCCAGAGTTGGGCTTCTGGAAGCTTACTATCTCTACCAGTATCCCTGAAAGCATAGTTCCCTGTAGCAGCATCTTCCTTGTTTCTTTAACATTCTAACTATAATCTCACATTGGTATGCCATACTGGTGGGAGTATATCATAAACCCACTGGGAAGGGGATGTTTTTGCTCCCACTTTGAGACAGCATAGACTCATTAGCAGGAAATTCTAAAAATGAATGAAGGATTTCAGAAATGCTGGGTAGATGTCAAGTATGATGGCTCCTCACTGAAACTGCTAACTGCAGAAATACATGAATTATTCAGTTTGGTACCCATCATTTAATAAATAGCTAATTATATATACTATTTAATTAATACTATGATGAACACAGAGGGGGAAAAAGAAAAGAAAGAAACTGGATACAGACTGAGAAGGTAACTCAGAGTCTTGTGGGAAAGAAAGAAATATGAACAAATTATGATGTACAGGGTCTTAAACAGAAATTTGTAAAATGGGTTATAGAAACATAGGATACAAGTAATTAATTCAGACTTGTGAGTAAGAAGTAGTATTTTTCTAGGAAAAAAATATGGAATTGAACAGGTAGCGGCAAAATGAAAACATAGAAAACAGGGCTTTTACCAAGAAGCAATTACTGTTTTGATTGAATGCAACATTCAGCCCACCAATTGTAGGAAGTTGTGGAACAACTGAGTTCAGTGTATGAAACAACTTGCTAGGAAGTTTACTGGTTACTTTGATAAAAAAAGGATTGTAAATGCTTTCAAGTGCAAATTGATACACTTTTTTTTTTTTTTTAAAACAAGTTAACTCTGGTAGAAACACAGCAGATGGAACAGTGGGAAAAAGGCACTGGAATCATGAAATAAAGTGGGGCTCCATAAGCAATTCAAGCAAGAATTGGGACGGCTTTGATTTATGGAAAAGTGACATAATTTCTTATATATAAATTAGTTTCTATTGTGACTCTGATAATTGAATAAAAACTTTAAATTATTTAACATTCAAATGCAGGTTTTCAACTTGTAACACATGGGCAGCTCTTGTTAGATTTGTGGAGTGTTTTAAGATTTTAGTATGTGTCATGAAGTGAATTGTGTCCCCCCAAAATATGTGTATCAATTTAGCTAGGCCATGATTTCTGGTATTGTGTGATTGTCCACCATTTTGTCATCTGATGTGATTTTCCTACATGTTGTAAATCCTAATCTCTGCTTGTGGTTAATGAGGCAAGATTAGATTATGTTAAGGAGGATTAGGGTGGGACGTAACACCCTTGCTCAGATCACATCCCTGATCCAATATAAGAGGAGGTTCCCTGGGGTGTGGCCTGCACCACCTTTTATCTTACAATAGATAAAAGGAGAGGGAAGAAGCAGAGAGTGGAGACTTCATATCACCAAGAAAATAGCTCCAGGAGCTGAGCGCATCTTTTGGATCCAGGGTTCCTGCTCAGAGGAGCTCCTACTCCAGGGGAAGATTGATGACAAGGACCTTCCTCCAGAGCTGACAGAGAAAGCCTTCCCCTAGAGCCGATGTCCTGAATTTGGACTTCTAGCCTACTAGACTGTGACTTCTAGCCTACTTCTGTTTGTCAAAGCCATCCATTTGTGCTGTTTCTGTTACAGCAGCACTAGATGCCTAAGACAGTAAGTTACTAACATTTAAACTTTAGGAAATTTCAACTAATGATCTATTTTCAGGCTTCTCTTTAAAAATCAGAAAACCTTGTACACTGGGCCACATGAATGAATAGCTATAATTGGCTGGATCTGTATGGCAGCTGTCTTCTCCAGGAAATGACATGCCCTCCCCTTGGCCTCAAATTCCCTTTAGCCCATTTCATTACTGATGTTATTTGTGCCTCCTTTATATAGTTTGGTCACTCTTACACAACGCAACTGAAGTCCTGGAAGAACTTGGATCCAGGTTATCCCTTTTTCTTTTAAGAACAAAACACAACAACTTTTCCAACTTTAAGAGTGCCTTCATGTTTATTACATATCAGAGAATATTTGGATTCAAAACATATAAGTGACAAGTAATAGAGTTCTGATGATACTGCTGTCTTGATACCAGAGTCAATGAGTTATGCCATTTTTTCCTCAAATTTCCACTGCTGTTGTCACTAGTTGCCTTGGTGTCTTAGGCTGGATTCTTTAGAGAAGCAAAACCAGTAAAGTGTATAAATATATATATAGAGAGAGATTTATATTAAGGAAACAGCTCACGCGATTGTAGAGGCTAGAACATCCCAAGTCCGTGGATCAGGG
>NW_004444052.1:6771518-6830809 GCF_000243295.1 Trichechus manatus latirostris
AAAAGCCAGAACATCTGCTTATATTTAGATGTGGACCACACCCCCAAGGAGACTCCCTTTCATCTGATTGGCTACTCACAGTATATTCAATCATGGGAGTGATTACATTAAAGCACTGAGAATCATGGCCCAGCCAAGTTGACACACAATCTTAACCATCACACTTGGAGTTGGTTTAAACTCATGGTAGCTTTATGTATAACAGAGTAGAATATTGCCTGGTCCTGTACCATCTTCATTATCATCGTTATGTTTGAGTCCATGGTTGTGACTATGGTGTTAATCCATCTTATTGGGGGTTTCCCTCATTTTTGCTGAGACTCGTCTTTAACAAATATGGTGTGTAGCAACTGATCTTTCCTGATAACATGTCCAAAGAAAGAGAGTTGAAGTCTCTCCATTCTCACTTCTAGGGAACAAACTGGTTGTATTTCTTCTAAAACTGATCATTTTTTCAGCATTCCCTAGTATATTCAATATTCTTCACCAACACTTCCCCTTACTAGTATTCATATTGGCTCGATATTCATGAATGTCCCATTGCACTGATATGGCTTGGAGGTATTTTTAGGATGATGGGTTTATTTTCATCCAAATGAAGACGTGAGTTAAAATGTATTACTCAGATGCCATTTCATTGAATGTCAAAATATAACAGTTTATCTGAATTATATTTAACAGTGTGCATTGATACCACCTGCTATACGTGTAACTATGCATTATTTAAATTGCCACATTTACTGTCACCCAAAGCTCATAAGCAAGTACATGGTTCTTACATTTCTTTAAAGCTTCACTCAGCTCTGACGGATTTGAGGCAAATGCATATTTTTCTTAGTTGACATTGTTGCATACTTTATTGGATCATGGAATTATAAGGGTGTATGAAAATTTACAATGCTCTCTAGTTATCATGAGCTTAAAGAAATATATTGTTGAAGTTCTCTAATTTTTTAATAGTTCACCATTTCTCTTATTTTTCAATAAAATCATAAAATGAGGTCTAAACTATACCACAAAATGGAAATATATGTGTAGCATATAATCAAAAAGAGTTCTGAACTACTTACTTGCCTGTATTTTAACAGTACAATTTAGAATAGCACATGAGTAACAAAACTATTAAAGGAGGCCTGGTGCACAATGGTTAAGGACTTGGTGACTAACTGAAGGGTTGGGGGTTCAAATCCACCAGCTTCTCTGTGAGAGAAAGGCACAGCAGTCTGCTTCTGTAAAGATTATAGCCTTGGGAACACTATGGGACAGTCCTACTCTGTCCTATAAAGTCACTATGAGTCATAAATGACTTGATGGCAATGGATTCAATGGGTAAAAAAACAATTCTACAGTTTATCCCAAATAACAGTAAATCTAGTAATACAGTAAATGGTTTTCTTTTGATTTTCCATATTTTTTAACATCCTGTTCCTGACACTCTAGTGATGCTTTGAAAAATTATTTCATTTAATAATATATAATCCCAATTATAGGGAATATATCTGAATATGTATAGGAACCCCTACTCATCTGTCAGTTTGTCTTACTGTGAGGGCTTGCATGTTGCTGTGATGCTGAAAGCAATGCCACCAATTTTCAAATACCAGCAAGGTCACCCATGGCGGACCGGTTTCAACAGAACTTCCAGACTAAGATAGACTAGGAAGAAGGACCCGGCAGTCAACTTCTGAAAAGAATTAGCCAGTGAAAACCTTATGAATAGCAGCAGAACACTGATGTAGTGCTGGAAGATGAGCCCCTCCGATTGGAATGCACTCAAAATATGACTGGGGAAGAGCTGTCTACTCAAAGTAGAGTCAACCTTAAAGACGTGGATGGAGTCAAAATTTCAGGACCTTCATTTACTAATGTGGCACAACTCAAAATCAGAAGAAACAGTGCAAATATCCATTCATAATCAGAATGTGGAATGTATGAAGTATGAATCTAGGAAAATTAGAAATTGTCAAAAAAGAAATGGAATGCATAAACACTGATATTCTAGGCATTACTAAGCTGAGATGGACTGATAATGGCCATTGTAAATTGGACAATCATATGGTCTACTATGCCCAGAATGACAAATTGAAGAGGAATAGCTTTGCATTCATCATCAAAAAGAATATTTCAAAGTCTATCCTGAAGTACAATGCTGTCAGTGATAGGATAATATCCATACTCCTTCAAGGAAAACCAGTGAATACTACTATTATTCAAATTTGCACACCAATCACTAAGGCAAAAGATGAAGAAATTAAAGATTTTTACCATCTTCTGCAATCTGAAATTGATCAAACATGCAATCAGGATGCATTGATAATTACTGGTGGTTAGAATGGGAAAGTTGAAAACAAAGAAGGATCAGTAGCTGGACAATGCGGTCTTGGTGATAGCAACGATGCCCACCAGCTGGAATACACAAGAATCAAATTGACTACATCTGTAGGAAGAAATGAGGAAATCTCAACATCATCAGTCAGAACAAGGCCAAGGGCCGACTGCAGAACAGACCAACAATTGTTCACATGCAAGTTCAAGCGGAAGCTGAAGAAAATTAGAACAAGTCCATGAAAGCCAAAGTATGACCTTGAGTATATCCTACCTGAATTTGGAGACTATCTCAAGAATAGATTTCACACGTTAAACACTAATGACCAAAGACGAGACGAGTTGTGGAATGACATCAAGGACATCATCCATGAAGAAAGCAAGAGGTCATTACAAAGACAGGAAAGAAAGAAAAGACCAAAATGGATGTCAGAAGAGATTCTGAAATTTGCTGTTGAATGTCAACTAGCTAAAGTGAATGGAAGAAATGATGAAGTAAAGAGCTGAACAGAAGATTTCAAAGGGTGGCTCAAGAAGACAAAGTAAAGTATTATAATGACATACGCACAGACATGGAGTTAGAAAACCAAAAGGGAAGAACATTCTTGGCATTTGTCAAGCTGAAAGAACGGAAGAAAAAATACAAGCCTCGAGATGCAGTACTGAAGGATTCTACCAAGAAAATATTAAACGACACAGGGAACATCAAAAGAAGATGGAGGAAGTACATAGAGTCACTGCACCAAAAATAATTGGTTGACATTCAACCATTTTAGGAGGTAATATAGGATCAATAACCGATGGTACAAAGGAAGATGTCCAAGCTGTAATGAAGGCACTGGCGAAAAACAAGCCTCAAGGAATTGACAGAATACCAACTGAGATGTTTCACCAAATGAATGCAGTGCTGGAAATGTTCACTCTTCTATGCCAAGAAATTTGAAAGACAGCTACCTGGCCAACCGAGTAGAAGAAATCTATATTTATGCCTATTTCAAAGAAAAGTGATCCAGCTGAATGCAGAAATTATCTAACAATATTATTAATATCACACCAATTAAAAGTTTGTTGAAGATCATTCAAAAGTAATTGCAGCATTATATCATCAGGGAACTGCCAGAAATTCAAGCCAAATTCAGAAGAGAACATGGAACCAGGGATATCATTGCTGATGTCAGATGGATTCTGGCTGAAAGCAGAGAATTTCACAAAGAGGTTTACCTGTGTTTTACTGACTATGCAAAGGCATTCGACTCTGTGGATCATAACAAACTATGGATAACGTTGCAGAGAATGGGAATTCCAGAACACTTAATTGTGCTCATGAGGAACCTGTACATAGATCAAGAGGCAGTAGTTCAAACAGAACAAGAGGATACCATGTAGTTTAAATTCAGGAAAGTTGTGTATTAGAGTTGTGTTCGTTCACCATACTTATTCAATCTGTATGCTGAACAAATAATCTGAGAACTGAGCTATATTAAGAATGTGGCATGAGGATGGGAGGAAGATTCACTAATAATCTGCAGTATGCAAATGACACAACCTTGCTTGCTGAAAATGAAGAGAACTTGAGGCACTTATTGATGAAGATTAATGACTACAGCCTTCAGCATGGATTACACCTCAACATAAAGAAAACAAAAATCCTCACAACTGGACCAATAAGCAACATGATGATAAACAGAGAAAAGATTGAAGGACTTCATTTTACTTGGATCCAAAATCAATGCCCATGGAAACAGCAGTCAAGAAATCAAACAATGCATTGCATTGGGCAAGTCTGCTGCAAGAGACCTCTTAAAGTGTTAAAAAGCAAAGATGTCACCTTGAAGACTAAGGTGTGCCTGATCCAACCCATGGTGTTTTCAATTGCTTCATATGCATGCCAAAGTTGGGCAATGAATAAGGAAGAACAAAGAAAAATTGAGGCCTTCGAATTATGGTGTTGGTGAAGAATTTTGAATACACCATGAACTGCCAAAAGAATGAACAAGTCTCTTGGAAGAAATACAGCCAGAATACTCCTTAGAAGCAATGATGGTGAGACATCGTCTCAATGCTTTGGACATATTATAAGGAGGGATCAGTTCCTGGAGAAAGACTTCATGCTCATAAAAGTAGAGGGTTGGCGAAGGAAAGGAAGGCCCTCAATGAGATTGATTGACATGGTGGCTGCAACAATGAGCTAAAGCATAAGAATGATTGTGAGGATGGTGCAGGATGGGGCAGTGTTTCCTTCTCTTGTTTTCAGGGTCACTATGAGCTGGAACTGACTTGACAGCACCTAACAACAACAACAGCATATATGGGACATTTAACAAACTTTCTGGTAGTTGGTAAGGTTTGGACAATGGTAGGTTCCTGGGTTGTATAATCGTTTAACTCCTGGCTGGTAACTAAAATGTATGCTGTGAAACCCACCCAGCATCACAGTAGAAGAAAAGACCTGGTGATATGCTTCTGTAAAGATTACAGCCAAGAAAACCCTATGGAACAGTTCTATTTTGAAGCACATGGGGTCACCATAAGTCAGAATTGACTAGATGGCATAAGACAACAATAGCTATGCTTATCAGCAGTGTCCTATGGACATCAACTAAGAAGCTTCACAGAATAGATTCATCTTACATGATTTACTCTCTTAAAAAAAGTAGTGAATTGAAAGCAGGCATTGTGAAGTCTAATAACTTGGTTGAAACTACTTTTTTTTTATTTTCACATTTCTGCTATGGACTGAGATAAAGAATACAATACAGAATGCTAATCTAATGCTTGTTGCTATTGATAGTTGCCATGGAATTGGTTTAGACTCATGGAGACCTTACGTATAACAGAACTAAACATTGCCCAGTCTTGTGTCATCCTACAGCTGATGGTATTTTTGAACTCATTTTTGCAGCTATTGTGTCAGTCCATCTCTCTGAAGAGTTTCCTCATTTTCATTGATCCTCTGCCAAATAGGATTTTCTTTTCTAGTGACTGGTCTTTCTTGATGATGTGTCCTAAGTAAGCAAGACAAAGTCTCGACATCCTAGCTTCTAAGGAACATTCTGGCAGTACTTCCTCCAAAACTAGTTTATTCATTCTTCTGACAGAATGATCAATATTTTTCACCAACACTCCAATTCAAATGCATTAATTCTTAGATCTTTCATTTAAGTGTCCAGCTTTCAGATGCCTATAAGATGATTGAAAAGACCATAGCTTGGAGCAAGTGTACCTTCATCATCAAAGCGACACCTTTGATTTTTAACACTTTTAACATAATGCTGAAAAAAAAAAAAAAAACCCACTGCTGTCAAGTTGATTCCGACTCATAGCGACCCTATAGGACAAAGTAGGACTGCCCCATAGGGTTTCCAAGGCTGAAATCTTTATGGAAGCTGACTGTCACATCTCTCTCCCACTGAGTGGCTTATGGGTTCGAATTGCCATCTTTTGGTGACTGCTGACTGCTTTTAGTACTGTGCCTCCAGGACTCCTAACATAACGTTAATGGCTCATAAACCATAGGATGAACTTAACTTTTGAGTAACAAAAGACGTCAATAAAGTCTTCATTTTCCTCCAAACCGCTGTACTTGTTCATAAATAGTTATTTCAGAATTATGGAAAATAATTGTTTGTTGTAATCTATAAATTAATAAATTTATTAGAACTTTCTATAGAAATACAGCCAAAGCTTCATATTAAATTTGATTATTTTATTTTTGTATGTGCTGTCCTTTTATTACCTATAAGAAAAGCTGCTCAAACAATATCATTTAATCACAAAGGCTATCTCTGATATTAATAGTACATTGTAAAAACAGACATGTTTCTATGAAAATCCTTGTGCTATATGGGTCCCTAAATTAAAAAAAAAAATTAATACATGGTTTAAAACTATTGCTATGATAGAACATGCATAATTAACAGTATCAGTTTATTAACTTTCTTTAAAGGTAGTTAAAAAAGAGACTAGCTCTATATACATGAATGACGCTTTTAAAGCCTCTCTGCTATAATTATAAAATAAAATTAAATTGATTTTAATTTAATGGCAATAAATTAAAATTTAATTAATTTTCTTTGTTGCTTATCAATACATTGTCCCTATAATCTGTAACTGATTATTCATAACATTTTGGATATAAAAATAAATATGTCCAAAAAATTAAAATAAAAATAAATCTTTCCAAGTCACGCACCAATCAAATTTCTTTTTAGTGCTAAAGCTATATTTGCTCACAAAATATCTGTTTACTTTGTTTCAAATAGTTTCTTTCCATTTAATAACATAATTACATTTTAGAGCAAAGTCTCAAAATCAATTTCCCATAAATTTGTTATAGTACATTATTAATTTTAATGTAAAATTGAAGAGGAAAATACAGTAAAATGAAAATAAATATCATTAAAGTAATCTATGCAAAGATTTCAAGCGAAAAAACCTGTTCATTGAAAGGGCAGACAAAGACATTTTGACAAAAATCACTGTAATATGGATTCAAATGACAATATTAAACATGAAGTATTTTTAAAAAGGTACATTTTAAAAAATGTAAAGCAACAAATGTTATTTTTCTATTGATAAAGTAATTGATGTCAGCAATTTATGTGGATATGTCTTTTTTTCTAAATTTTATTTATTTTGCCGTAATTGAGAATATACACATCAAAATATACTCCAAGTTCCCACACATACAATTCAGTGACATTGATTTCACTCTTCAAGTTTATACAACTATTCTCACCCTCTTTTTCTGAGTTGTTCCTCCACCATTAACATTAACTCACTGCCCCCTAAGATTTCTATCTTTTGAGTTTCTGTTATCAATTTGATCCAATATAGATCATTCTTAAAAGAGTATAATGGTCAAAGCAGACATTTTTTACTAGTTAAGCTAAACGATTTTTTCATGTTAAGAAGACTTTTGGTGCCCAAAATAAAACCAAATTTTCTTATTAAAGAAGAGGTTAAAGAATATTGATTGGAAACCAGTGCTCAAAAAAATTATTTTTGAAACATGAGTATAAGACTGAGATAACATATAATTACAATATCTAGAAATACACAATATGTTCTATAGAACTGTACTAGGTTCTGGCACATAGAGACCCAAAGGTATTTGCAACTTTGATATGGACAGGGTTAAGCTGAGTCAGTATTATTTTTCATACAAAAAATAACAACTGAAACAATAACAACAAAATGAGTGTTTTATTAAGTACTTCACATATTTTAATTTCCCTTACGTATTTTTTGAATATTTTATTGTGATTTAAGTGAAAGCTTACAGAGCAAATTAGCTTCCTATTCAACAATTTATACACAGTTTATACAACTGGACCAATTAGCAACATCATGATAAAAGGAGGAAATTTAATGCTGTCAAGAATTTCATTTCACTTGGATCCACAATAAATGCCCATGTAAGCAGCAGTCAAGAAATCAAGCAACGAATTCCATTTGGAAAATCTGATGTGAAAGACCGCTTTAAAGTGTTAAAAAGCACAGATGTCACATTGAAGACTAATGTGTGCCTGACCCAAGCCATGGTATTTCAACTGCCTCATATTCATGTAAAAGCTGGACAACGAATAAGGAAGACTGAAAAAGAATCGACACCTTTTAATTGAGAACATTGGTTAAGAACGTTGAATACACCGTAGACTGTTAAAAGAATGAACAAATCTGTCTTGGTACAGCCAGAATGCTCCTTAGAAGCAAGGTTGGAGAAACTTCATCTCACATACTTTGGACATGTTATCAGGAGGGACCAGTCCCTGGAGAAGGACATCATGCTAGGTAAAGTAGAGGCTCAGCGAAAAAGAGGAAGACCCTCAATGATATGGATTGACAAAGTGACCACAACAATGGACTCAAGCATAACAATGATTCTGAGGATGGCACAGGACCGGGCAGTACTTCATTCTGTTTTACATGGAGTCATTATGAGCCAGAACCAACCTGATGGCACCTAATAACAACAATATGCTTTTTTAACCTATGCAAATTCACAATATCTACCACTTAAAATAAAGCAAGCATTTTTCTCATACACTCCTGCTATAGGTTGGATTGTGTCCCCCAAAGGATGTGTTGATATCCTAAGGCCTGGAACCTGTAAATGTGACCTTGTTTGGAAATAGAGTCTTTGAAGATGTTGTCAATTAACACAAGGTTGTACTGGGGATAGTTCCTAATCCATTATGAGTTATGTCCTTAAAAAAGTAGGAGAAGAGACACAGGCACAGAAACACAGGGAAGATGAATGTATGTGAATGGAAGCAGAGATCTGAACGATGACTCTATAATCCAAGGAATGCCTAAGGTTCCCAGGAACTACCTGAAGCTAGAAAGAGGCAAGGTTAGATCTTCTCTCTGCCTTCAGAAAGAGTGTAGCCCTGTTGACACGTTCAATTTCGATGTCCACCCTCCAGAACTGTGAGACAATACATTTTTGTTGTTTTAAGTTACCCAGTTGTGGTATTCGGTATAGCAACCCTAGGAAACGAATACAGCTTTCCAAAGGAAAACAAGAAGAATCTTTCCCATTTATTACATTCCACTTTAAGTCCAAGTTGGTTTCTTTCCTCAATTACATGTGGATGCTGCACCTTATGGTATGTGTGGTACCTTATGGCCCTAAATAAACATTAAATCTTCTCAATATATATACAGTATATAATGAAGGAAGGAACAAAAAGTTAAGTGAAAATTTTAAAATTCCACATGGAGGAAAAAAAAAAAAAGCAACATAGCAAAATAAAGAAGATAAATTCCACTCTACATTTCTTTAGGCGGGCAGTCTGATCCCCTCTTGTTCTATTGTTAGATTCTAAGATGTAGAATAATATCATTGGAGATTTGATCTCCTTTTATTGCCTTTTTTTGAAACATTTCCTAGCGATATTAAAAGTGTTTCTAGTTGATGCCGTCTATTTTTAGCTACACCCGTTTTTATTGATACAGGTTTGTAACCTGAGGATTGTTTTAAGGAAGCAGAGGTTATTGTTTGACTTCCTTTAGGCTTATCTGGGGGAAGTACTGCTTCATAGCTCAAGATTATTTCTTGCACATAGACTTTCTGTGAATCCCAGTAGTTCCTACCATACCAGTGTTAAAGACAAATCTTCCTAAATTCACAATTTACAAGCATATTTGGTGAATGACCTTAGATTACCTAGTATTTTACATAACTTATGTCAGACTCTCTAGCATCCTAGCCTCAGAAATATAAAACTTGTAATTGACCAATAACTAAAAGGTGATTACAACTTGCCTGTTATTTTTTTCTTTTATTTCCATTCAGATTCTGTTTGTGGATATTTGTTGAGCTTTTTTCTAAGTAACATGACTCTTCTTTACCATGTGTTATGTACTAAATTGTGTGTACCCCAAAATATGTATTATAAACCCTAACCCGTACACCTGTGGTCCATCACTCATCAGTTTGTTGTACTGTAGTGGCTTTCATCTTGCTGTGATGCTGGAAGCTATGCCAGTGGTATTTCAAATATAAGCAGGGTCACCCATGGTGGACAGGTTTCAGCAGAGCTTCCAGACTAAGACACATTGGGAAGAAGGACCTAACGCTCTAAACATGAAAACATAAATAAAAAAATAAAACAGGCCACTGAAAACCTAATGAATAGCAGTGGAAAATTGATATAGTGCTGGACGGTGAGCCCCTTAGGTTGAAAGACAATCAAAATCTGACTGGAGAATAGCTGCCTCTTCAAATACAGTTGACCTTAATGACATGCAAGGACAAAAGTGTTTGAGACCTTCATTTGCTGATGTGACATGACTCAAAATGAAAAGAAACAATAGCAAACATCCCTTAGTAATTTGAACATGGAATGTATGAAGTATGAATCTAGGAAAATTGAGAGTTGTCAAAAATGAAATAAAACACTTGAAGATCAATATCATAGGTATTAGTGAGCTGAAATGGACTGGCATTGGCCATTTTGAATTGGAAAATCATATGATCTGCTACTATGCCAGGAATGACAAATTAAAGAGGAACTGCCTACCATTCCTTGTCAGAAAGAACGTTTCAAGATCTATCCTGAAACACAACGCTGTCAGTAATAAGATAATATCCATATGCCTATGAGGAAGACCAGTTAATACAACTATTATTCAAATTCATGCACCAATCACTAATGCCAAATATGATGAAATTGAAGATTTTTACAAACTTCTGCAGTCTGAAATTGATCAAACATGCGTATCAGGATGCATTGATAATTACTGGTGATTTGAATGCAAAAGTTGGAAACAAAGAAGGATCAGTGGTTGGAAAACATGGCCTTGGTGATAGAAATGACACAGGAGATCAATTAATAAAATTTTACAAAACCAAGGACTTATTCGTTGCAAATATCTTTTCTCAACAACATGAACGGTGACCGTACACTTGGACCGCTCTGGGTGGAATACACAGGAATGACGTCAACTATATCTGTGGGGAAAGAAGATAGAGATGCTCAATTTCATCATTTGGAACAAGGCCAGGATCCAATTGTATAACAGACCATGAATTGCTAAAATGCAAGTTCAAGTTGAAGCTGAAGAAAATTAAAACAAATCCATGGGACTCAAAGTGAGACCTTGAGTATATCCCATCTGAATTTAGAGACCATCTCAAGAATAGATTTAATGCATTGAACACTAATGACTGAAGACCAGACAGGTTGTGGGATGACATCAAGGTCATCATACATGAAGAAAGGAAAAGGTCATTAAAAAGACAGGAAAGAAAGAAATGACCAAAGTGGATGTCAGAGGAGACTCTGAAACTTAACTCTTGAATGTAGAGTAGCCAAAGTGAAAGGAAAAAAAAAAAGATTAAGTAAAATAACTGAACAGAAGATTTCAAAGGGCAGCTCGAGAAGACAAAGTATTATAATGAAATGTGCAAAGATCTGGAGTTCGATAACCGAAAGAGAAGTACATGCTCAGCCTGGCTCGAACTGGAAGATCTGAAGAAAAAAATTAAGCCTCAAGTTCTAATATTGAAGGATCCTAAGGGCAAAAAATTGAGGACACAAGAAGCATAAAAAGAAGATGTAAGGAAAATACATAATCACTGTCGCAAAAAGAATTAGTTGATGTTCAACCATTTCAGGAAGTTGTATATGATCAAGAACTGATAGTACTGAAGGAAGGCTTCCAAGCTGCACTGAAAGGATTGGCAAAAAAACAAGGCCCCAGGAACACACAGAATACAAATAGAGATGTTTCAACAAATGGATACAATGCTGGAAACAATCACTTGTCTGTCGCAGTCCTTCACACGGGGCACCATCTGTCGCAGCGGCGAAGATGGTCGGGGCGGCGGAGACAGTAACCAGTGCCACAACTCTTACAGAGAAGTGGGGCCAATGAGGGTCACTCTGAGGAGTCGACCCCCACTCCAGTCCCAGAAGTTTATTTATAATCAGCACAATAAGCAGTGGAGCAAATCATAGAACAATGGGTTTTGGGTGGATAACAATCAGTTTCGGGCAAGGGAGAATGGGCTATAGGTAAGCAAGTTAATCAGTAAGGGAACAGTGGGTTATAGAAAAATAAGTCGTGCCTAAGCTCTCAGTCATAGCTGACAGGTGTCCAGCATGACGTGTACAGCATAGAGGCCTGTGGGAGCTGCAGTTGACAATAGTGCAGCCATGTTTAAATGGCATATGTCCCCACACTTGTCTATGTCAAGAAATTTGGAAGACAGCAATCTGGCCAACAGACTGGAAGAGATCCATATGTGTGCCCACTCCAAAGAAAGGGAATCCACCAGAATGTGGAAGTTATCAAAAAATATCAATACCACCTGCAAGTAAATTTATCCTGAAGATAATTCAAAAATAGTTATAGCATTACATCAAGTGTAACTGCCAGAAATATAAGCCAGACTCAGAAGAGTACATGGAATGAGGGACATCATTGCTGATGTCAGATAGATCTTGGCTGAAAGCAGAGAATACCAGACAGACGTTTACCTGTGTTTTATTGACCATGCAAAGGCATTTGTCAGTGTAGATCATAACAAATGGGTAATGTTGCAAAGAACGGGAGTTCAGAACACTTAATTTTGCTCATGCAGAAACTGTGCATAGATCAAGAGGCAGTCTTTTGAAAATAACAAGGGGACACTGTGTGGTTTAAAATCAGGAAAGGTGTGCATTAGGGTTATAACATTTCACCATATTTATTTAATCGGTATGCTGAGCAAATAATTTAAGAAACTGGACTGTATGAAGAAGAAGGTGACATCAAGTTTGGAGAAAGATTCATTAACAACCTGAGTTAAGCAGATGGCACTACCTAGCTTGCTGAAAGCAAAGAGGACTTGAAGCACTTACTGATTAAGATCAATGACTATAGCCTTCATATGGATTACACATTAACATAAAGAAAACTAAAACCCTCACAACTGTACCAGTAAGCAACATCATGATAAATGGAGGAATTATTGAAGTTGTCAAGGATTTCATTATCCTTGGACCTACAATCAAAGTCCACGGGAGCAGTAGTCAAGAAATCAAACAACTTATTGTATCGGGCAAATCTGCTGCAAAAGATCTCTTTAAAGTGTTAAAAGCAAAGACGTCACCTTGAAGACTAAAGCGGACCTGACCCAAGCCATTGCATTTTTAATCACCTCATATGCATTCAAATGCTGGACAATGACTAAGGAAGACCTAAGAAGGAATGATACATTTGAATTATGGTGCTTGGAAAGAATACTGATATAACATGTGCTGCCAGAAGAATGAACAAATCTATCTTGTAAGAAGTATAGCCAGAATGCTCCTTAGAAGAGAGGGTGGTGAGACTACTTTGGACATGTTATTAGGAGGGACTTATCCCTGGAGAAGGACATCATGCTTGGTGAAATAGATGGTCAGCTAAAAGGAGGAAAACTTGAACCAGATGGAATGATACAGTGACTGTAACAATGGACTCATACACAGCAAGGATTGTGATAGTGATGAAGGACTGGGCAGTGATTCATTCTGTTTTATATAGAGTTGCTATGAGTTGGAACCCATGAGAAGGAGCCAAGAACAACAATAAACAACAATACCTGTGGGTATAATGACATTTGGGAATGGATTTTCTTTGCTTTGTTGATGAATCAGTATTATTGTAGAGGGTGTCTTAATTCTATCTCTTTTGAGATACAAAAAGAGAAGATTAAGCACAAACACGCTGAAAGCAGAGATGGGGGTAGATAGATGCCAAGCCGCATGAAGATCACCAAGAAACCGAAGAACGAGGATCTTCCCCCAGAGCCCACAAAGAGAGAGAACGCCTTTACATAAAGCTGGCACAATGAATTCAGACTTCTAGCCTCCTAAACTATGAGAAAATAAATTTTTGTTTGTTAAAGTCACCCACTTGTGGTATTTCTGTTACAGCTGCAGTAGATAACTAAGACACCATGCAAACAAAGAAATTCAGATTTATTTTTTATACTTCCAGTACCCTTTATTTTCTTTTGTATTTTCTTTTTAACATATAGCAGGCTTTTCCATTAGCACTAAGCCTTAATTTCACCTTTTCACATTTGACTAGGAAAAATCACAAATCACAGGCAAGGATAGAGAAAAAAAATATTAATCAATACCCAGCTTCTATGCTCCATTCTAGGGGATTTAATACCTTTATCGGTATAGTAAAGCAAAGCAGACATTGAGTAAGACTTTGGGACAGAGAATTCTCCATTTTCCTGACTTCCCAGAGAACTATACTTATTCCCTGCTCCATTTCACAGCTCATGCCTTTGCATTTGTGGAGTGGGAAGTATTGTTTAGATGAGAAATCTATAGCACAGGAGAGGAAAAAACACTAAGTTTAGGCATTAAAAATAAAATTAAATATGTAAATTCAGGTGAAACTCTACAAAAAATAACAAGTCATGAGGAGAGAAGAGGATAAAAAAAATATATGGATGGCAATAAAATACTTTTCTCAGCTCCCCCAGCCCCAAAGAAAAATAATAACAATAATTGTTGTCAAGAATACAGTGGAAGTCTGATCAAGCAGGTTAAAGTATGAGGTCACAGCTACACTGCAAACATTCCACTTCCTGTTGCTATGGCAATAGGATGCCAACCTATGGTGTATATATATAAAGCAAAAGAAATATATATTACAATAAAATATTATTTAAACAAAGTAAATGTTAACTTAGGGGATAATCAAATGTGGTGTCTTTAGCACTACATAAAGAATTCTTTGGAGACTGAGAAAATAAAAAAATCAACAACAATGAAAAAGATGAAAAGAAAATACATAAAGAAAAATGACTCAGCACAGAAAATTAAGTGGAACCAAGAAACTGTCAACAACACACAAAAAATAAGACAATAAAATGACAGCACTAAACTCATACCTATCAATAATTACACTGAAGGTAAATGGACTAAATGCACAAATAAAGAGACAGAGTGTGGCAGAATGGATTAAAAAAAAATCCATCTATATGCTGCATATAAGAGACACATCTTAGACTTAAAGACAAAAACAAACTAAAACTCAAAGGATGGAAAAAAATATATCAAGCAAACAACACCCAAAAAAGAGCAGGAGTGGCAGTATTAATTTCTTTTAAAGTAAAATCCACCACAAAGAATAAGGACACTATGCAATGATTAAACGGTCAATACACCAGGAGGACATGACCATAATAAGTATTTACGCACCCAATGAAAGAGCTCCAAATACATAAAACAAACTCTAACAGCATTGAAAAGAAAGATAGACAGCTCCACAATAATAGTAGGAGACTTCAGCACACCACTTTCAGTGAAGGATAGAACTTCCAGAAAGAAGCTCAGTAAGAACATGGGCCAAAATCGGAACATTAACTCTACAACTTCAACAAGTAGAAATAGAGCAGCAAAAGAAGCCCTCGGGCACCAGAAAAAAGCAAGTAATAAAAATTAGAGCAGAATTAAATAGAGAATAGAAAAACAGTTGAAAGAGTTAACAAGACCAAAAGCCGGTCTTTGAAAAGATCAACAAAATCAATAAACCATTGGCCAAGCTGACAAAACAAAAACAGGAGAAAAAGCAAATAACCCAAATAAAAAATATGATGGGTGATATCACAGCAGAAAACTTATATTAAAAGAATCATAACAGAATACTATGAAAAATTGTACTCTAAAAACTTGAAAACCTTGAGGAAATGGATGAATTTCTAGATACACACTACCTACCTGAACTATCACAAACTGAGGTAGAACAACTAACTAAATCTATAGCAAAGGAAGAGATGGAAAAGGTAACTAAACAACTCTCAGCAAAAAAAATCCCTGGCCCCAACGGTTTCACTGGAGAATTCTACCAAACTTTCAGAGAAGAGTTAACACCACTACTACTACAGGTATTTCAGAACATAGAAAAGGTTGGACTACTCCCAAACTCATTCTATGAAGCCAGCATAACCTTGATACCAAAACCAGGGAAAGACACCACAAAAAAAGAAAATTACACACCAATATCCCTCATGAACTTAGATGCAAAAAACTTCAACAAAATTCTAGCCAATAGAATTCAGAAACATATCAAAAAAATAATTCACCACGACCAAGTGGGATTCATACCAGGTATACAGAGATGGTTCAACATTAGAAAAAAACTATCAATGTAATCCATCACACAAATAAAACAAAAGACAAGAACCATATGATCTTATCAACTGATGCATAAAAGGCATTTGACAAATTCCAACACCCATTCATGATAAAAACTCTCAGCAAAATTGGAATAGAAGGGAAACTCCTCAACATAATAAAGGGTATTTATACAAAGCCAACAGCCAACATCATCCTAAATGGAGAGAGTCTGAAATCATTCCCTCTGAGAATGGGAACCAGACAAAGATGCCCTTTATCACCACTCTTATTCAACATTGTGCTGGAGGTCCTACCCAGAGCAGTTAGGCTAGAAAAAGAAATAAAAGGCATCCAAATTGGTAGGGAAGAAGTCAAAGTATTTCTATTTGCAGATGATATGATCTTATACACAGAAAATCCCAAAGAATTCACAAGAAAACTATTGGAACTGATAGAAGATTTCAGCAAAGCATCAGGATACAAGATAAACATAAAAAAATCAGTTGGATTCCTTTACATCAACAAAGAGAACTTTGAAGAGGAAATCACCAAATCAATACCATTTACAATAGCCCCCAGGAATATAAAATACTTAGGAATAAATCTAATCAGAGATGTAAAAGACCTATACAATGAAAACTACAAGACACTACTGCAAGAAACAAAAAAAACCCTGCACAAGTGGAAAAACATACCTTGCTCATGGATAGGAAGACTCAGCATTGTGAAAATGTCTATTCTGCCAAAGCGATCTACAGATACAAGGCAATCCTGATCCATATTTCAATGGCATTTTTTAAGGATATGGAGAAACAAATCACTAACTTCATGTGGAAAGGAAAGAGGCCTGGATAAGTAAAACATTACTGAAAAAGAAGAACAAAGTGAGAGGCCTTGCATTACCTGATTTTAGAACTTATTATATTGCAATGGTAGACAAAACAGCCCGGTATTGGTACAACAACAGATACATAGACTTTGGAACAGAACTGAGAATCCTGACGTAAAATCATCTACCTATGAGCAGCTATTTGACAAAAGCCCAAAGTCTGTTAAATGAGGAAAAGACAGTCTCCTTAACAAATGGTGCTGGCATAACTGGATATCAATCTGCAAAAATTTGAAACAAGGCCCATACTTCACACCATGCACAAAAACTAACACAAAATGGATCAAAGACCTAAATATAAAATCCAAAGCAACAAAGATAATGGAAGAAAAAAATAAGGACAATGCTAGGAACCCTAATACATGGCATAAGCAGAATACAAAACTTTACTAACAATGCACAAACACCAGAAGAGAACCTAAATAACTGGGAGCTCCTAAAAATCAAACACTTATGCTCATCAAAAGACTTCACCAAAAGAAGAAAAAGACAACTTACAGACTTGGAAAAAAATTTTGGCTACAACAAATCTGATCCTGGTCTAACAGATAAAATCTACAAGATATTGCAAAACTTCAGCAACAAAAAGACAAATAACCCAAATAAAAATGAGCAAAGGATATGAACATGCACTTCACCAAAGACATTCAGGTGGCTACAAGAAACTTGAGGAAATGCTCACGATCATTAGCCATTAGAGAAATGCAAACCAAAACTACAATGAGATATCATCTCACATCAACAAGGCTAGCATTAATCCAAAAAACACAAAATAATAAATGCTGGAAAGGTTGTGGAGAGACTGGAACACTTATATGCTGTTGGTGGGAATGTAAAATGGTACAACCACTTTGGAAATCATTTTGGCTCTTCCTTAAAAAGCTAGAGATAGAAGTACCATAGAATCCAGCAATCTCACTCCTTGGAATATATTCTAGAGAAATAAGAGCCCTCACACAAATAGATATATTCACACCCATATTCATTGCAGCACTGTTCACAATAGCAAAAAGATGAAAACAACCTTAGTGCCCATCAACGGACGAATGGATAAACAAATTATGGTATATTCACACAATGGAATACTACACAAAGATAAAGAACAAGGAGGAATCTGTGAAACATCTCATAACATGGATGAATCTGGAAGGCATTATGCTGAGTGAAATTAGTCAGTCACATCAGGATAAATATTATATAAGACCACTATTATAAGAACTCAAGAAAAAGGCTTAAACAGAGAATAAAACATTTTTTGATGGTTACGATGGTGGAGAGGGAGGGAGAGGGGTATTCACTAACTAGATAGTAGACATGAATTATCTTAGGTGACGAGAACAACATACATTACAGGGGAAGTCAGCACAACTGGAATAAACCGAAAGCTAAGAAGTTTCCTGAATAAAACCAAACACTTCGAGGGACAGAGTAGCAGCAGCAGGGGTCTGGGGAATGTGGTTTCAGGGGACATCTAGGTCAATTGACATAACAAAGTTTATTAATAAAAAGTTCTGCATCCCACTTGGGTGAGTGGTGTCTGGGGTCTTAAAAGCCAGTGAGCAGCCATCTAAGATGTACCAATTGGTTCCAACACACCTCGAGCAAAGGAGAAAGAAGACCACCAAAGATACAAGGAAAATATTAGCCCAAGAGACAGAAAGGGCCATATGGATCAAAGGCTTCATCAGCCTGAGACCAGAAGCACTAACTGGTGTCTGGCTACCACCAGTGGCCTCCCTGACAGGGAAGACTACAGAGAGACACTGACGAAGCAGGAGAAAAGTGAGGTGCAGAACTCAAATTCTAGTAAAAAGACGAGACTTAATGGTCTGACTGAGACTGGAGGGCCACAGAAGACATGGCCCACAGACTCTCTGTTAGCCTAAAACTAAAACCATTCCCAAAGCCAAGTCTTCAAAGATTAGACTGGAGTATAAGGCATAAAATGATACTCATGAAGAGTGTGCTTCTTAACTCAAATACATACATGAGTCTAAATGGGTAGCACCTGTCCAGAGGTGAGATGAGAAGGCAGAAAAGGACAGGAGCTGGTTGAGTGGAGATGGGAAATCCAGGGTGGAAAGGAGGAGTGTGCTGTCACAGTATGGGGAGAGCTCCTAGGGTTACATAGCAGTGTGTGTATGAATTTTTGTATGAGAAACTAACTTGAAGTGTAAACTTTTATTTAAAGCACGATAAAAAATAAATTATTAAAACAAAATAATTCTTTGAAGATATTTTAAAAGGATTTTTGTCCCTAAGATTAATACAGAAAAAAAAATTTTCTATGTATGTATTTCTGTATCTATCTATTTATATAGCCATTATCTATATGTTGTTGTTGTTGGTAGGTGCCGTCAAGTTGATTCCGACTCAGAACAACCCCATATACAACAGAATGAAACACTGCCTGGTCCTGTGCCGTCCTCACAATCTTTGTTATGCTCGCGCCGATTGTTGTAACCACCGTGTCAGTCCATCTTGGTGAGGGTCTTCCTCTTTTTTGCCGGCCCTCTAGTTTGCCAAGCATGATGTCCTTCTCCATGGATTGATCCCTCCTGATAACATGCCCAAAGTATGTGAGATGTAGTCTCATCATCCTTGCGTCTAAGTAACATTCTGGTTGTACTACTTCCAAGAGAGATTTGTTAGTTCTTGTGGCTATTCATGATATATTCAATACTCTTCACCAACACTGAAATTCAGAGGCGGCAATTCTTCTTTAGTCTTCCTTATTCATCATACAGCTTTCGCATGCATATGAGGTGATAGAAAACATCATGGCTTGGGACAGGTGCACCTTCGTTTTCAAGGTGATAGCTTTACTTTCCAACACTTTAAAGAGGTCTTTGTAGCAGATTTTCCCCATGCAACTCATCTTTTGATTTCTTGATTGATGCTTTCATGGGTGTTGATTGTGGTTCCAAGTAAAATGAAATCCTTGACAACTTCAATCTTCTCTCTGTTTATCATTACGTTGCCTATTGGTCCAGTTGTGAGGATTTTTGTTTTCTTTGTGTTGAGGTGTAATCCATACTGAAGTCTGTGGTCTTTGATTTTCATCAGTAAATGTTTCAAGTCCTCCTCACTTTCAGCAAGCAAAGTTGTGTCTTCTGCACGATGAAGGTTGCTACTGAGTCTTCCTCCAATCTGATTCCACATTCTTTTTCATATAGTCCAGCTTCTCATATTATTTGCTCAGCATACAAATTGAATAGGTACGGCAAAAGACACAACCCTGATGCACATCTTTCCTGACTTTAAACCACAGAGTATTCCCTTGTTCTGTTCAAATGACTACCTCTTGATCCATGTACAAGTTCCGCATGAGCACAATTAAGTGTTCTGGAATTCCCATTCTTCACAATGTTATCCATTATTTATTATGATCCACACAAACGTCTTTGCATAGTCAATAAAAGATAGGTAAACATCTTTCTGGTATTCTCTGCTTTTAGCCAGGATTCATCTGAAATCAGCAGTGACATCCCCATCTGACATCAGCAGTGATATCCCTGGTTCCATGTCCTTTTCTGAATCTGGCTTGAATTTCTGGCAGTTCCTCGTTGACATACTGCTGCAGTGGCTTCTGAATAATCTTCAGCAAAATTTTACTTGAGTGTGATATTAATGGTATTGTTCATAATTTCTGCATTCTATTGGATTACCTTTCTTGGGAATAGGCATAAATATGGATCTCTTACATTTGGTTGGCCAAGTAGCTGTCTTCCAAATTTCTTGGCATAGACAAGTGAGCACTTCCAGTGCTGCATCTATTTGTTGAAATATCTCAATTGGTACTCCTTCAATTCCTGGACCCTCGTTTTTTGCCAATTCCTTGAGTGCAGCTTGGATTTTTCCTTCATTACCACTGGTTCCTGATCATTTGCTACCTCCTGAAATAGTGGAACGTTGAACAATTCATTTTGGTATAATGACTGTGTATTCCTTCCATCTTCTTTTGATGATTCCTGCATTGTTTACTATTTTCTCCATAGAATCCTTCAGTATGACAACTTGAGGCTTGATTTTTTTTCCTCAGTGTTTTCAGCTTGAGAAATGCTGAGTGTGTTTTTACCATTTGGTTTTCTACCTCCAGGTCTTTGCACATGTCATTATAATACTTTGTCTTCTCCAGCCACCCTTTGAAATCTTCTGTTTAGCTCTTTTACTTCATCATTTCTTCCTTTCCCTTTTGATATTCAACGTTCAAGAGCAAGTTTCAGCAGGTCTTCTGACATCCGCTTTGGTCTTGTCTTTCCTCTCTTTTTATAACCTCTTGCTTTCTTCATGTAAGATGTCCTTGATGTCATTCCACAACTCTTCTGATCTTCAGTCATCAGTGTTCAATGCATCAAACCTATTCTTGAGATGGTCTCTAAATTCAGGTGGGATATACTCAGATTTGTACTTTACCTCTTGTGGATTTGTTCTAATTCTTCTTCAGTTTAAACTTGAACTTGCATACGTCAATTGATGGTCTGTTCCACGTTCAGCCCCTGGCCTTGTTCAGACTGATTTTATTGAGCTTTTCCATTGTCTTTTTCCACAGACACAGTTGATTTTATTTGTGTATTCCATCTGGCAAGGTCCACGTGTATAGTTGCCGTTTATGTTGTTGAAAAAAAGGTATTTGCAATGAAGAAGTTATTGGTCTTGCAAAATTCTATCATTTGATATCGGGCATTGTTTCTATCACCAAGGTCATATTTTCCAACTACCAGTCTTTCTTTGACTGCAACTTTCACATTCCAGTCACCAGTAATTATCAATGCATCCTGATTGCATGTTTGATCGATATCAGACTGCAGAAGTTTGTATAAATTTTCAATTTTTACATCTTTGGCTTTAGTGGTTGTGTAAGTTTGAATAATAGTCTTATTAACTGGTATTCATTGTAGACATATGGATATTGTCCTATCACTGACAGCGTTGTACTCAAGGATAGATCTTAAAACATTCTTTTTGATGGTGAATACAATGCCATTCCTCTTCAATTTGTCATTCTCAGCATAGTAGACCATATGATTACCCAATTCAAAATGGCCAATACCAGTCCATTTCAGCTCAATAATGCCTAAGATGTCACTGTTTGTGTTCCATTGCATTTTTTAAGATTTCCAGTTTTCCCAGATTCATACTTTGTACACTCCAAATTTTGATTATTAATGGATGTTTGCAGCTGTTTCTTCTTATTTTGAGTCATGCCACATCGGCAAATGATTGGTACCAAAAACTTGACTCCATCCACATCATTAAGGTTGACTCCACTCTGAGGAGGTAGTTCTTCCCCAGTTGTATTTTGAATGCCTTCCAACCTGAGGGGCTCATCTTCTGACACTTATCAGACACTCATCAAATGTAGACTTCTGGGTCCTTCTTCCAGTCTGTCTTAACCTGGAAGCTCCAGCGAAGACTATTTATCCATGATAAATTAAGTTTATTACCTAAGGGAAAAGAAAGTGAGATATATAAGCTACCATTGTCTTATTGCATGCCTTGCTGAAACTAGGAGGGGCCAAATTCCTTAATAGTTCATATGCAGGTTTTTGTTTGTTTGTTTGTTTTGGCTTGGTGCACACATTTGTTTTGTGCTTGGAAGGAAACTAGAAATCAGGCAAGCAAAATGTGTCTGCTCATTCTATTGGTGTTTGGATGACCATCCCTCTGTGTAATATCACTCAAGAGCATAATTTGCAAAATTCTTGGAAAATAAGTATTATTGAAGAACTTGTTAACTATAACCTCTTATATACAGTAAGAGAGATTCTCTAGGAGGGGTCTAATAATTGATTCATTTAATTAACCACAAACATTAAAAGTGATACTTACCATCAGGTAAGTTTGGAAAACCTTGGTATATTTAACATATGCCAAAAAAAAAAATTTCTTTTGATCTACTTTTTCTTTTCAGATAAACATTTCTTTGTAGAAATATCTGTTTAATCTATATTCTTCCATTTATAATTAGAAGGAAGCCAAAGGGTTCATAAGAAGTGATTACCACAAGTGTGTATTTGAGAAAGGTTTTGGGGAATTTAAGTTATGATACAGGTATTTGCATACTTCTTAGATTAACTCTCTATTTATCAAAAATATGGATATTTCAATTTATTTGTAAACTCATGGAATATCTAATAATTTAAAATTTAATAGTTGATGTTAAAAATGAAGCAAGTAAGTATTATGTAGATGAAATATAGCTATGTGAAATAAGTTAACACTGCTTTTTGGATAGCAATTAATTACTTTTCCTCACAGGTACCATGATAATATTAAAAATTATATGTTTAGAATTAGAAATATAGCATAATATAGTATTGGAAATCTAGTTCCAACTTGGACACTTATGAAAGTAGAGGAAAGTCACATGCACTCTATGTGTTTGTTTTTTTATAAATTGTGACAATGATGTCTGCCTTTACTTCCTCATTGCATTGTCATAAAGATACATGATGACATGCTTTGACTGCACTTTGTAACCTATAGAGCATCATATAGTTATAAACAATGTTCATGACCTGACAAAAGAAAGGATACAATCAATCTTAAAAGACAAATTTTTCTCTGAAACTTAATTCACTGAAACATTAATAAGATTGCAGGTCTCATGTAATGGCCACTGGATAACCTACTAAATATCATGCTCAAATTCAATTCTTAAATTGCCACAGATCCAGTGTTAAGATAAATGATTATTGTAACAACTCGGTAATGGCTGGGGGAATAAAATTAAATTGCAATCCAGTGAAGACCTTTCTTTGGGAGGATGGAATTATTTGTGCAGGTGCTTTCCCTTCATTTGCTGTAATTTATTACAGAGATTTAACACCTAGGGGTGCTAATAGAATGGGGAGCTGAGCTGTCCTTTAGATAGTCATTTTCAAATATTAGATACATTAAGCCTTTGGCAGCTGCTCAATTACAGTCAATAATGGGATTTATGTAGCACTCAGATGTCACTGCACATCTTTTCAAGTTCTGTCGATATGACTATTTTCCCTAAAGATCTGCAACCAGCAGTAGTCAACATTTCAAACTGTTCTTCCTATATGCTTACTGGTCAGAATACATGTATTTGGAAAACATTTCAACACTATTTTGAGAATATCTCATCCAATCTTTTCATTTCTATGTCTTTGAAAATACTTTAAGGAAGTAATAATTATTAGCTCCCTAATTAATAGCCTGAGACAAAATGTGATTCTTACTGCTGTGACAAGCTGATCATTAACAATATAATAATATACACCACCTTCTTATGGGGACCAATTTGAATTAATGGATTATGACAGAAGCAATGTTGTTAACAAAAGAATTAGGTGATAAAATAGATTAATTGTTAGGTTGTCAGGCTATAAACTAGTTGTTCTGTGATATGAAAGGTTACAACGTATAGTCTTCTCATTGGAAATATACGTTGCATATCAGATCATAAATTATACCTTCCTAGACTGATTATACAAAATATTTGTATGGCAACAATAATCACCCAATTAGCCCACCAGCTTCAAATATGTCTAAGTACTTTCATGTGGAAAATTCTTACTGTTTTAACTAACTTATTTATCCTCAGAAAATAAGTTTTAAATGGTCAATTACACAGTTACCAACCACAAAATTTTATTTGTAACAGCATAAGTGCATGAGGAAGCTAAATACCCAAACATAATAAAATGGTTAAATTAATTTAATGAAATATTATGAGAACATGAAATTCTCTCCAAAATTCTATAATATTGAAGTATGGTGCTAATATATCATTAAGTTATAGGGGCACTATTAGATAAAGTAGCTTTAGTATGATACCATACTCGAAAAAAAAAATCACCACTACCACCTCCATCATAATAACAACAATAACATATAGCACTAGTTGTCTCTGTACTGAGTGTTTATTTTTACTTTCTCTTATATAAACCTCATTTTATCTCAGCATTTTCAACCAATAAGTTACTTTGAAAATAATAAAATAGGACATATTATTTAAAGAATTAAATATCCGTAAGTTCTCAAGTAGATCCTATCCTAAATTAAACTACCAAAATTATGTCTAAACTTACTAAGTAAATTAACCATTTTAGTTTTTTTTTTTTAATTGTTGATGTAACACTTCCCTGCATTCAGCACTAAACATTTTCTTTAACCATTGACTTCCTCCTTATTATGCTCCCAGATATTTGGATTATGGCTATTGGAGAAGGCATATAATATTTTGTCATTAATTGAAAGCATAGATTGCATCTTGTAGGATGGCACCCAAACTTACAAGTATTATCTCCAATTTTGTGAAGGCCATTCCTATACTCTATAAAGCAACTGCTTCTTGATGTAGCACCTAGCAAATTCAATGGATCCCATAAGCATTTTCTCATAAAACTATTTCCGTCTAAGGAAAGTTCTTTGGGCAGAAAAAAATGTTGTGTGGAATACTATCATTGATTATAATAAAGTGTTTGATATAAGACTTTCACTCATGGCGGTTCTGGCAGGGGCATGATTCCAGGAACAGCAAATCCAACACCAGAAAAACAAAAATAAAAGAAAACATATCTATGCTAGTGAGTTAAATGTTCTTTCTCCGACGCTGTGCAGTCAATCATAGCCAAATGTGAACAAATCAGTGAATAGCAGAGTACGTATATGAGCCATAAAACCAAAAAACCTAAACCCATTGCTGTCGAGTTGATTCTGATCCCTTGAGACCCTGTAGGACAGAGTACAACTGCCCCATAGGGTTTCCAAGGCTGTAAATCTTTACGGAAGCCGACTACCATATCTTTTTCCCAGGGAGTGGCTGGTAGGTTCGAACTAACCACCTTTCAGTTAGCAAGCGAGTGCTTAACCACTGCGTCACCAGGGCTCTTGTGTGAACCATAGCAATGCTTTAAAAAAAAATGGTATTTTTAAGAGAATAATGCGTGTGTGATATATATATATTTTTGCAAGCTGTTGCCTCCCCTCCACCAGGTATTTCTGTAAGCACGCTATCCGTTTTTTTTTTTTGTTTTTTTTAACAACTTGTAAAACAATTAGCATAGTGTGCTTATGAAAATGTCTAGCTGGGGAAAGGCGCTGTTGGCAAAAATAAAATATAAAGCGTGTTATTTGTGTAAAATACTGTACTATAAATTTGCCTGTAGAGTTACAAATGTAGCAAATGTAGTTATTCCATGCTTTGTTAAAATAATCTGTCACTATATATTAAAATTAAGGATTGTCAATACAATTTATTTGGCAACCAGATTTTGAGGATATACAGGCTAAAAATAAGTGCAGCTGTACATAATTCTATAGATACATACACTGTTACTACAGCATTTCTTGGAATGATCAGAAAATGGAAACAAAGTGAATGAATTTAAATATGTATTTATTTTGTTTAGGATTCATGAGCTTGAAGATAGATATAATCACATTCACACTGGTCTCTGAGCTTTGATTATGTCAAGCAGAAGAAGGTAGGAAAGCAGAAAAAATTTAAAAGAAATTTAGAGGAAGACGGAATATGCAAGAAAAAATCATATTATTAAAATTAATATGTACATGAATAAAGGAACGATAAACATTAAATTGATTTAGCATAGTATTTGTAGAATTTGCTCTTTTTTGTAATGTACATTTTGTTACGAAATATACGACTGAAATGAGATTAAAAGCATGGTATGAGAAAAAGTCTTTGGAATTGTATATTTTTGTGGTTGAATTAAATGCTTTTAATTTACACGAGTGGGGTAATTATAAAAATAAAGTAAAAAATAAGAAACTAGTGGAGAACATAGTTATACTGTCAAATCTTTTTTGGTTTTTTTCTTCAAGGTTTCTTCTTGATGTCTGATATCAACTTTGTGAGCCTTAAATGTGGATATTTAGGCATGTTAAAATTCTCAGTGATTCTCTGTGCCAGGCTATATTTCCCAGAGTTCTATTTTCTCTTTTACGGGTGTTCCTTCTGTTTATTTCTCCATCTTTCAAGAAATAAAGAAGAAAATAGAGCTTAAAGTATTAGTCGTTATTGTCTCATTTTAAAAGCTTTAATACCATCTTTATTTAAAACTGAAGCTTCTGCTGTGTGATATAGCAAACTTGGAAACACATGCCCCTTGTAAATATGACCTGCATGAATCATTAATGGCATGGGAAAGATCTCCTGCTAAGAAAATAAATTGTCTGCTTTCTGCTGAGTGGGAAGCCCTGACTTTTGGTCACAGGCAAGGTGAGAGGATCAGGTGTCAAATAAGGTCATTTGAAAATAGGAGACGATTTAGAATTTCCAGGGGGATTTATTTTGCTTTATTTTTCAGTAATTTCAAAAGGTCAGTATCAGGAGTGTTACCAGGATCTGCAAACATGAAAAGGAATTGCTGCAGTACAACACATCATTTGAGGGAACTTGAGATGAAGGTCAAAGATGTAAAATTTGTGTTTAGTATTTGTTGATTGAACTAGTAATAAAACATCCCAAAATTTTACTGAAAATAATTTAAGAGTGGCATGTGTAATGAGAGAACTTTTTTTTTTCAAAATCAATCTGGCAAATGATGAAATCCTGGTACAATTGGCCTCTATCCAAGATTTTATTCATACTTCAAAACATTTTATAGGTACTTTACTGGTACCCTAAACATTTTAAGGGTTCTTTAAAACCTAAATAGAACACATGACTCTGAAAGTATTTCATTTAATATTATTAAATCAACTGTTATAAGATGCTTTCTGCTTTCATATATCATTTTTAATCAGATTTATTCCCTTTATTTTTATCTATGTGTGGAGAAAATTACCTTAATATTCTTTCCTTTTTATGTTATCTGTTGCCATTTTCCACAACCATTTAAAAATGGTACTTCCTGCTGGTTTATCTCAAAATATTGTTTCATTATTTCAGTTTTGTTTTTTAATTTATTTTATGGAAGAGTTATTCACTGATTACTTTCTATATGTCTGCCCACTTTATCAAATTTCTAATCTCTGACTTTTAAATCAATAGTTTTGTCATTTTTTCTATTCAACTTCAGAATTCATGTTTGTGCAAATTTATTCTAGTTTTGATATTTTTATTTTAGGGCTGCATTTAGATCTTGACTCAACCAGCTGAGATTTGTTCTGTATTTCTTAATTTTTCTTCATGAAATCAGCTAATTCCTCCTCCTTTTAAATGATTTTAAAATCCTAAACAAAATATTTATTAAAACAAATAATTTTTCTGTAAATGAACACATATCATAATTATCTTTGCATGAGAATAGACATGAAGAGGCAGCAAAGTCTGAAGACTAAGAGCCAGGAGAGATTTAGAAATACATAACTTCAAAGTTAATATATTTAGATAAAATACTAGTGAGGAGAAAGAAAAGTTTGGAAAGAAAGGAAAAAAAAAACAAACAAACAGAGTATCTATGGGGAGAGTCTTAAATATCAGCTCAGTTAATGCTGAAATTTTTCCTATGATAAAAATGAGACCTAAATAGGAAAAGTGAAAAACATGTGCTGAACCATGTATGCCAACAGTTTCTTATTCTAAATAAACTGTTTCTTTCAATGTATCTCACTATTTACTAATTAGACCCATTCCAATTTAAATAAAAGGATAAAGAGTAAGTAGGGATAGGAGCTTTGGAGAAATAAAAACAAACAAAACAGAAAAAAAAATACAAGAAACACAAACAAAAAACCTATAAAAATGCATCAAACCATAGATTACACAGAGATCCAACAGAAGAAATTGGTCAACATGAATTGGAAGAAGAGAAGAAATCAGTTGCACTGGAAAAACAGAAAATATTGTCTCTTTTAGAAACTGAGTGTTTGCATTTGATCTGGTGCCAGATTTTCTTACTGACTCATGTGACACAAGATGGCTTACTATGCATTTCTGACATAGGACTTGCGAGAACAAAGAATCAATGAATGCATTACACTTGATACATCAGCGGTATTCAGAGTGTTAGTTATAGGAGAATTAACACCAACCTAGAGCAGAAAAGTTTTGGAGTCTGTCTCTTTTTCCAATAACATATAGATATATTGGATTATCATAAAAAATAATAAAATCAAATAGGAGAGCCACCATCAAGAAAACAGAAATTAAAAGCTCTAGGGGTCAAACATTCAGCTTGAGAAGTGCCAAGCATGTTCTTCCCTTTTGGTATTCTAACTCCAGGTCTTTGCACATTTCATTATAATACTTTACCTCATCTTCTTGAGCTGCCCTTTGAAATCTTTTGTTCAGCTCTTTTATTCATCATTTCTTCCTTTCTCTTTAGCTAGTCTATACTCAACCTTATTTGCTGAAGGTGAAGAGGACTTGAAGGACTTACTGATGAAGATCAAAGACCACAGCCTTCAGTATGGCTTACACCTCAGTATAAAGAGAAAAAAAATCATCACAACTGGACCAATAAGCAACATCATGATAAACAGAGAAAAGATTGAAGTTGTCAAGGATTTCATTTTACTTGGATCCACAATCAACACTCATGGAAGCAGCAGTCAAGAAATCAAACGATGTATTGCCTTGGGCAAATCTGTTGCAAAAGACCTCTTTAAAGTGTTGAAATGCAAGGATGTCACCTTGAATACTAAGGTGTGCCTGACCCAAGCCAGGATGTTTTCAATCTCCTCATATGCATGCGAAAGCTGGACAATAAATAAGGAAGACCAAAGAAGAATTGGTGCCTTTGAATTATGCAGTTGGCAAAGAATATTGAATATACCATGGACTGCCAGAAGAATGAGCAAATTTTTCTTTGGAGAAGTATAGCCAGAATGCTCCTTACAAAAGAAAATGGCAAGACTTCCACTCACTTACTTTGGACTTCTTATCAGGAGAGTCCAATCTCTGGAGAAGGATATCATGCTTGGTAAAGTAGAGGGTCAGGAAAAAGAGGAAAATGCCCAAAGAGATAGATTGACACAATAGCTGCAACAATGGGCTCAAACATAGCAAAGATTGTGAGGGTGGTGCAAGACCAGGCAACATTTTGTTCTGTAGTACATAAAGTTGCTATGAGTCAGAACACACTTGACGGCACCTAAGAATAAGGGGTCAAACAGAAAAAATGAACTCACAGGCTAAGCATTGAGTAAGAATTTACCCTGATAAGCCCAATCCTCAATTCTATATGCATGAAAAATACTGAATCCCTAAAATAGATATTAGAATGGATAATTTAAAAATGATTGCCTGTAGAAAGCCTGGAGCCTAGAAAGGAGTATGTTAATTGTGGAAATATGTAAATATGAGCAATGAAAACCTGAAGCAACAGCCCATTACATCCAAGGTGAGCAGGGCAGTTGACGAACACAGATAGACATCAACCAGCTTCAACCTTACATTCACTCATTCAACGCTTCCTCAACCACAACCCCAGAATGGGTGGATTAAAATCTCAGGGGATTGACTCCTTCAGTGCTATTTCTTATTAAGGGTTTAAAATGTTGTTTTCAAACCCAGATGAATTACTTGCTGGAGTGGAACCAAATGGGGTTGCTGAGAGGATTTTGCTGTACTTTGAGTATCTCCGCCCTGAGTTAACCTTTCCTATAGCCTAAGATTTAATAAAACAAACAAATAAACAAAAACAGATGCTGTGGAGTCAATTCTGGCTCATGGCAACCCCATGTGTGTCAGAGTAGAACTGTGCTCCATAACGTTTTCAGTGGCTGATTTTTTCAGATGTAGATTGCCAGGCCTTTCTTTCAAAGCACCTCTGAATGAACTCAAACCTCCAAAGTTTCTAACCATATGCACCACCCAGGGACAAGGAAGTAAAAACAAAAACACACAAACCAAAACTCCCATAAGCAAATGAGGACTTAGCCCTTGTCCAGTATACTCAATTGACAGGGAACTCGTACTTCCTAGGAAACAAGTAACTAGTCATATGGGGAATTTTTCCATTAAAAGAGGAAACCAACAAACTGAACATAATACACAATCTGAATTATTAGTACAAATGGACCAAAGCAAGCAATAAGTTAATAAATAAAATTGACATCATATGCAGAAAAATAATCTATAAAAATAAAATTAAAAAAATGCATATATATATACGTATTTTTTCAAATACATACAAAAATACAATGTTGAAAGAATTTACAATAGATTAAATTAGGAAGAATACACTTAAAAAAGTGAGTAAGTACACTACAAGATTGCAAACACTTTATTAACAAATATTGATAGGAAGTTCTGATTGATGGGGAGAAAAGATCTTGGTTAATCAAACACAATTCTAGCAATAAGGAAAGAAGTCAGCACAATCGAGATACACAACAGTACTATCAGAGCCATACATCTATAAAAAACTTCCCTTGGTGAAGGGAAATGCATGTTGATGAGCACATGTATAATACAGCAGTATAATACAATAATGGCTGATTTTCTTATGAGCCTATTGAGTAACCATTAGACTGACTAAAAAAGAAAATTCTCCACAATGATGATGGTTTGATGGATGAGAATCAGCATAAAGCTGATTGTTAGAAAGCAGAGATTAATCATATCTCCACTTTTCCACTTCTTTGTTATTTCTGACACCAGCTACCCACACGCAAATTTGTTCTCTGACCCTAGCCATTTGGAGTTGGGCACATCTAACAAGTTAAGAAGACATTGTCCTTGGGTTTGCTAATTCACTGGAGCCGCTCACAAATCTCACAGAAGATCTTATACTCAGGACTACCAGTTTTATTATAGTAAAAGGGTATAAATCAGGATCATCATAAGGAAGAGATGTATGGGCGAGGTCTGGGAAGTTTTCCATGGTGAAGCTGCTATGTTTCACAGAAGGCACATCACATTCCCTTCACTGACCAGGAAGTTCTCTGAGCCTTAGTATTCTGGACTTTTATTGACCAGTCCTGCATGATAGACTAAATCAGGCTTCCTGAGGCTAACTGATGTCAGCCTCCAATGTGAGTTTGTTTTGGTCTAGTCAGCCCCTACTCAGCATAAATCATCCAGTGTGGCCTTGAAGTCCCAGACCAAGGCAACCCAATTGCTCCTATTCCCCAAAGCCAAGGACAAGGACCAGCTTACTTAGATTAAAACTGAGTCTTTTATTCACATCCACCTAATTTATTAAAAAGCTTTCCACAATGAGAATATTTTGGTGAATGTGGGACACATATACCACAGCATACAGTAGATTCATTTGAAAAAGTTGATAATCAACAACATCCCCTAATTTTTTGTATCATCATGTCCTCAATCTTGTTCTTTGTAAGACAAATATAAAAATAAATTTCCAAAAATGAACCTGAATCTTTGTATCAAAGTATCCCTTATTCCTAGTAAAAATAGAAAATATATATGCAGTCTTAAGTTCTTTATCTTTGGAAAGATTCTTCCATTTTTCCCCAATACTTTTCCAAGATCAGCTGAAAGGATATGACAATTTATTGCCAGCTTTCACTGTCTTATCTTACAGAACCATGTGCTAATTAGCTTCAACATTCAGTTAGCTTGTCATAGGAGCAGGTAGATGTTGATTAAGAGAGAAATAGCAGCATAATCATAATAGATTTTCTGGTAGAGTGAGCAAGCTATTCATGCAATTAATGTCTTCCAAACTTTCCTTGGCACACTTCCAAATATGCCACCTAGATATATCAGATAATTTCTTTCTCCTGATAGGCAGCTCAGATCACATGACCACCTGTTTCCCAATGCTTAGATATTCATTATCCACCAAGGGTAGCAATTCATGTGTTATGTCACAAGGGAGAAATCATTTGTCAAAGACAGCATAGCTTCATAATAAAGCCTTAGGGGACTATTGCTACTAGTCTTGTGTCAGGATTTTCACAGACTCCACACAGCATTCTATTTTGTTTGATACTCTATGCACCATTGGATCTACTAAGTCAAAGAAAGGAATGTTGAAGCTGAACGCATTGTGTCATGGAAAAGAGAAAACGTCTCTCTTTTGGAACCCACTGAAGGCAAAAAATCCTTACAGTTCACTCAGTAAATTGATGGGAGCAGCATATCCAATTGCTGGATGTGTTGTTTCCAAAATCTAAAGTATCATCAAGCACTGAATTTCTAAATTCATGATATTGTTGTTGTAGTTAGTTGCCCTAGAATCGGTTCCAACTCATATTGAGTTCATAGTGACCTTGTATATAACTGAAAGAAATGTGCCCAGTCCTGTGCCATCTTCATGATCATTGACAGGTTTGAGTCCATTGTGATATGTAATAACAGGGGGCCTAAAATTTAGAAATTCATACTACACTTTGAGGACCCCAATTGACCTAATAGAATTTGACCTCCAGAAGACTCAGTTAGGGATCATACCCTTATACAATGTTGAGTTTTTTTTTTCCCCCATCCTAGAGTTCTTTAAGAGCGACTAAGTGCTAGGGATTTTACGATCCCAAAAGTGTTATCTTCTGGAATGCTGAGCCATGAATTTACCTATGATCTAGTCATTTAGATAGGCAGAACAATGCCACACTCCTCAAATATGTCAATGCCTTAATCCTTGGGAACTTGTGAATATTTTATATGAATTCCTAAAAGCAGAGCACGTTTTCCAAATGAAGGCAGAAGAAATGTAATAGAAGTCAGAGAGATCCAAAGCATGATTAGATCTTGACACATTATTGCTGTTTTGAAGATGGAATAGGAAAGATGATGAGGGATGCAAGCAGTCTTAAAGAGCTGAGAGAGGCTCCTGTATAATCAGCCAGCAAGAAAACCAAGACTTCAGCCCTACATTAAAAGGAACTGAATTTTACCCGCAATCTGAAAAAGAGCTTGGAAGCAGATTCTTTCCTAGAGCCTCAGATGAGTCTAGGCCAGTTGATAACCTCAATTTCAGCCTTGTGAGACTCAAAACAAAGAAGCCAGTTACAGCCAAATAAGCTTCTAACCTATAATACTGCGATATAAAGTTTCTAGCCTTCAAAGTCACTATGCTGATGGTAATTTATGATAGCAATAGTAAACTAACAGTAGAATAACCCTAGGAGATAGGAAAAGTATCCTTCTTTGTCAGGGCGAGAAATAAAGCGATTCTGGTATACTTCGATTATTTTGGAAGATATAAATAGACGTTCACCAGCTCCAATGCTACATATCATGCAATAATAGCTAGGCAAGTTTGGACCATAAAAAAGAATATTTCTGGGAAATATCTGCATTTTGTATTAACTACTTGAATTAACTTATAATAATCTGTTTAAATTTTTACGTATGCTAAAATTCTTCAGAGTTAAAAGTGAATGTTCATTTTAAACCAACACCAATGAAGACTAGAAAGCTAGTCTTAGAGGGTAGATTTTATGTCTTTGGTTCCTTTGATTTGGGTTTATTCTTTTAGAAAGGAGGAGGACTTAAAAGATTTAACATCATCCTTCCTAACAAAGTCGCACTTAATTTTGCAGTCCTGAGAGATTAAAAAGGATTTACTTAGTTACTCTGATAGCTGTTCAAACTCTACTCAAAAACTAAAGACACAATCAAGGATCACAGAGGAAATATAATCAATTTGCTCTTTGTCAAAATTCCGTTTATAACATGAACTCCACATAACTCCAAACTGGTTGGTGAAACACCTTGATATATCCTGTTCCCAGAAATAAGTGTTAGATCAAAGTCACTGCCCAAAAATTATTAATGCCCATTTTTCTTATAAAATTACCACGATTCTCTTGAGGAATATAGTAGTGATATTAAGAATACCTATGTGCAATACTAATATTATAACCCTCTGTAAAATTACTAGGGCCACTATTATTCATAAATTTATAGGTGTGAAGACACAGGTCTAGGAATTATATGATTACGATTTTGACTCAAAGGATCCATGGAATTGTCGCAGTCATATATTTCAGAAGGACCTTAGTTTATTCCCATATACTTCGTTACTAGAGGCCCAGTAATGTATTAGCTAACACTAATCTTATACCCCAGACCATTCTGAATGTTTCCTATGAGAATTTTATCCATCTTGTTCCTTGCAACATTTTCTCTCTGCTGTTCCAGAAACCAGGGAGTCCAACTCTAATACAATGCCTTCCACTGTAATTTCAGACCGTTTAAGTGCAACCCAAATATGTATATGTGACATTTGCTGATAAATTCCTCAAGATTTCATGAACGCAGTTTCCACCAGGCTCTCTTGGGGACACAGTTCCAGGATGGGTGGAAGAGTCCCCATGAATAATCTACTCCAACCTTCCTGTCTTACAGAATCCAAGAAATAATTGGCACTGTAATTTCATTAAACACTCTTGAGCCTAAAAAAAGAGTAGAGGAGGGTTAAAAATATTAGAACCAAACCCAACAGAGAGAGAATAATACACAATTTTTGCAATTGCATAAATAAGTAATGTCAGACTATTAACAAGTTTGGTTCTCATTTATTTAATCTAGTATGCTCAGAATCCATTCTTGTATATAAAATGGTCTGAAAAAATAAGATTAGTAAAGCCTCCCAATTGCATGTTCCCTGTGCCTTCTGCATCAGTGTTCTGCTCTAAGGATGTGTGGATATCTGCGGTGCATTTTGGTTATCTCATAAGTACCTGACAAGCTGTATCTTGGGTGCCTAAAGAGTAAAAGAAAAAGGACTTTCTTTTCAATGAAGTTAGAGTGTTTTTATTCAAAGACATTGTGGGAATAGCCTCGTTAGATAGGGCACGAGAGAGGCTGTGATCAACAATAGTTTCGTGGGGATTGGAGATTCAAAGTAACCTCGATACTCTGAGGTCTCCTTCACCTTCCCATGATTATTGTTTAAGTTTGTCTATTGTGCCTTATTTTCACACAATTACCCTGGCAAGACTGTGATTCCAAATGTTTTTATGTTTTAATTCTTAGAATTCGACATGAAATCAAAAACAAAGTTTTATTTCCAACTATCTCAGCCCTGTGGTTGCAACAACTTACACATTTTAGATCCAGGTTTCTTAGATAAAAAGTAGCACCCTATTTGTATTTAACTTTACATTTCTTTTTTTTTCTTAACATTTATTCTTATATCATTCTGAGGGAGATACTGCATTTGTTATATAGCTTCATAGTATCCCATTATGTGGATATGTCATAGTTCAGTCTTCTGTTAATGGATATTCAAGCTATTACAAGTGTTTACTGTAATTAATATCATGATAAATAATTTTATATATTCTTCTCTTTTTATTATTGCCAGTGTATGTTTGTTATATATTTCTGGGAATGGCATTTTTTTCACTGAAGGATAAATATTGAACATTAAAAGAGAGAGTGGGCATTTTTTTCCAGAATTAGTGGGAAAGAAACTGTTTCCTTGTTAAGTAAGATGATGTCAATTGAACAGAGAAATATCTGTGTGCATTCTATTGAGTGATTTAAACACAAATAATTATGGTTTTTGTCAAATGCCTTGATGGCATCTATAGAAATGACAGAATATTTTTTTTCTTAGCTCTATTAATGGTATGTATTAAATTAATGGAGGTTCTAATATTTAACCACAAATATATTCTGAGAACAAGCTGGGTGGTGCAAGCGATTAATGTGCTTTGCAGCTAACTGAAAGGTTGACAGTTTGAGTCCATCCAGAGGCACTCAAAAGAAAGGCCTGCCAATCTACTTCAAAAAATGAGTCATTGAAAACACTATGAAGCACAGTTCTTCTCTCACACATATGGGGTTGCCATCAGTCAGAATCGCCTTGACAGCAACTGATAACTGGTTAACCCATTGCTGTTGAGTGGATTCCGACTCCTAGCGATCCTATAGGACAAAGTAGAACTGCATCACAGGGTTTCCAAGAAGTGGCTGGTGGATTCGAACTGCCAACCATCTGGTTAGCAGCAAAGCTCTTAACCACTGCGCCACCAAGGCCTCAATAACCGGTAGTGTGATGCATTTTTTTTTTCATTTTTAAATTGACTTTGGATTTTGTTTTCTAAAAATTTAAGATTTTTTTTTATCAATAGTCATAAATAATCTAATTTAATTTTCTGGAGCAGCCAGTGTTGGGTTGTGGAATTAGTGTTATATTTCCTTCATAGAAATATTTTGGAATATTTCTTTTTTGATATATGAGTTCTTCCTTTATACATAATTTCAGCTTACATGTTGTCAGTTCTCTTTTCATGTCATCCTTTCTTACAATCATTTCATTTTTGCTATTTTTAAAATATTGGTTAATGATGTTCTTTCAAGCTTCATTCATTTTCTTGATTACTTTTAGCCTGCTTTGAAATAGTAAGTTACAACTTTCTTCTAATTTGTGGGTATACCATTCTCACCGTTCTTCATTGTGCATAGGGATCCTATTCTTTTCCTTGGTCTTTCTTTCTTATGACGATTTTGCATGTGATTCAATTGCAATCTTTTTCTGTTTCTTCTGTTTAGGTGATACGAGTTGTTTTGCACTTTTGAAAAGGATTGGAAAACAGAATTGCTTTCCTACCTTCAGGGACTTTGAGCTTCCTTTTCAATTGTTTTCAAAAAGTGATAAAAATTCTGTCCTAGCACTTTCTGCTGTTTGCCTCCTCTGAACCACTTGCTCACTTTTTTATCTTTACCATCTGTTTTCTTTCCCCTCTTGCCTCTGTTCTTTTCAATTTAGATTATACTCCTAACAATATCCCTTCAAGACAGGAGTTTATCCTCAAAGGGAGATTTTGTTTGTTAGTTTCAAAAATGTATATTCCCCAGACAGCACTTGCTCTTTCCAAACTCCTTGTGCAGCTTTGCAAAACCCATAAATTGGAAGTTGCAAAATTATGTCAATGTTGGTTGCATTCCTCGTATTATCCTACTTGCTTTCCAGTGAAAACCTGTTGGATATTTAGAAGATCTTTAGTTCTCAAGACCAGCAGATCCCCTTGCCTTCCTTCTGCTTCCTAAAGCAAAGTACCAAATACCTTTCAGGTCTTAGCTGAGGGTGCTTTGAGCATACTCATTCTTATTTTGTGATTCCTATGGTTACTTTGTCACCCTGTTTAGATATATATGTTTTCAGTGAATATGTGAACTTGCTATTCTAGTAGCTCTATATGTTTTATGGGAGATTTGAGTATATTCAAAATCTATACTGCGGTCATCCTGACAGAATTTATCCTGTTTAATTTTTAAATTTGTCCCTAACTTCTACTATACAAGACTATCCATACTTGGTTTATCTTCTAATCTACCTTTCCCCTAGAAATCCATGATTTTTTAGCTATTGTCACAGACCTCTTCTGGTCAAGATGTTTGGTTGCCATTTTGACTTTGCCATTTGTTATGTAGCCGCTGATGGTTAAATCTTACCAACTGGCTCCTGCTTTTTAGAATCATATCAAGGGAACACATTGAAATTCTCAAGTTTACCATTACCAGTTAAACTTTAGAGTATCCCTTATACATTCAGTCAAAGGAATATCTCCTAGGACCTCTCTGAAAGCAAAGGGTGGTTTGGTCCTGTGGTTAGACATAATGCATCAATTATCATATTGCCAATTCTCAAACTTTCCTCAGAATCTAGCAAGACAATTTTGGTATCTCTACTTTAATTTATTGTAGCTCATCATTATGGACCAATATTCAAACAGCAGTGCATCCAAGCGACGTTTTAGATAGGTTCCTTTTCTTTTTTTTTTCTGTCCAGGACATTAAACTTTGCCTTACAAGACATAGCTCCCATGCCAATATTCTCTCCCTTATCCAGCATATTTCTTGCCAACTCCCTTGTTTACATAACACCATCAAATGCCTTATCTACATTTGTTTCTCCCATTATTGTCTGTATATATTAGTCATATTAGTCAGATTCAGGGATTCTTTTGGTAAATATTCAATTTAATCCCAAAACAGAAATGCAGTTTAGTTATTGGTCTATAAGCAATAAAAGGAGTTGGAAGCTTATCTTGTGCAAGATGAACATCATGTTTGCAAAACATTCTCTTACATAATGATTTGCATTCTACCAAGCAAAGAAAGGCTGCTCTCCTCGAAAAAGGGAGGCGGGTATATCTTGCCTAGAATATTCAGAGAATTCTGTGACTTACCAAAGACATTTAACTTCACAATCTTTATATACTTCATTTTTCTCATACTATTAAAATTCCAGAATTACAGCAAAAGACAGAGCTTCTCATTTTATCTCCTCCCATCCAGCCCAAACAAGAGTCTTGTTAATTGTGATACTACCATGCCCATGTGTGTTACTCCGTGATTTCTCCCACATGCCTTTATTTGATTTTCCCTAGAAGCTGAGACAAAGACATGTGTTCAGGTAAGAGATTTTGGAGGTGATCCATGGAAGCAAGAGTGACAGAGAGGGGTGGGTGAGACAAGAATCTAAGGAAAGTTGGAGCGTGTATTATTGAGCTAATTAAAACTATGAACAACTGGGGCTCGGTCTCATTGAAGATTGTCTGTGGAAACATGTGGCATGCACCTCAGGATTTCCTCTCTTGAAGTGAAAGTTCTGGGATATTTAGCAATTGATTCTAATTCCCCATTCTTAAGTGTTACCCTGGGGAGAGAGGAATGTTCTATGGGAAGTCTGAGTGAGTTCCCACAGTTTTGGAGAAAACCCTGATTCAGGAAACTGGAGAGATGAGGTAGACATTTGAGGTGGGATATTGCAGAGAACACATAATCTTCCCATCAAAATCTCAGCTGAAGTCAAAGAAGGGAAAAGGGAAAGCAAGAGGGGGTAAAAAAGTAATGCTACAGATCCAGATATCATTTCAGATGTCCCAAAGATTTTATTCATTATCCATCACCTATGAGATTATCAGATAAGTTGTAATCACGTTGTTTTCCATTAGTATAGGATAACACCATCAATCAAGTACTGCAATTTTGTACAAGCCAATTTTATTTTAAATCATATTTTCTTTTTTACACAGTCATTAATACTTACATGGGAGCAGAAATATATCTGCAAAATTAGACCAACTCATCTTTGGGCATTGAAATATCATGCAAATCTAAGTCATTTGCTGTGCTTATTCAAACGTGTGAGGTGGAACAGTCAAAGTTACAATTCCTTGTCTCCATTTAACCACTGAAACTGCCCAGGATGTCTATTCGATACTACTTAAACAATATTTAATACACTGAAATAGGTTAACAGAAAACAGTCATATGGAAAATACAATTATAAGAGTGAATAATATACATTTTGGAAAGATATCAGAATATAGTTCCAAATGTTGTTTCTCAAATACCACAAAGTACTATTATTAGGAGAAAAATAAGCATTTTAATAGCAATCTTTGAACTTCTTTGTTTCTAATTATATAATTTTCATTTATTGACCCAAGGGAGAAACATAACAATTACATAAACATTATTTTTGTGTGTAACTTATAACATCTCCTGTGTAGGTGAGGAAAACCTTGATGCCATCACAGAGGCCATTACAGGCAGACAATTTCAGTTTTAAGTCTCTCTTTCTCTTTCTGTTTCTGTGTATGTGCATGTGTTATTTTTCTTTTTTTTCAATGTTGTTTTAGGAACAAATATCTCCAGTATTTGCATAGAATGATTTATCCAAAATAAACATAATTTAAATCACAATTATATTTGTCCAAATTCCCATGATAAAAAATGACCTATGAACTAGCTTTCTATAAGAATATATGTCTCAGTTATCTAGTGCTGCTGTAAAAGAAATACTACAAGTGGATGACTTCAAAAAACAGAAGTTTATTCTCTCACAGTCTGGTAGGCTAGAAGTCCAAATTCAGGGTGTCAGCTCCAGGGGATGGCTTTCTCTTCTTTGTGGGCTCTGGTGGAAGGTCCTTGTCATCAATCTTTCCTTGGTCGAGGAGCTTCTCAGGTTTAGGGACCCTGGGTCCAAAGGACACACTCTGCTTCTGGGGTTGCTTTCTTGGTGGTATGAGATCCCTCCTCTTTGCTCACTTCTCTTTCCTTTTATCTCTTGTAAGATAAAAGGTGATGCAGGTCACACCCCAGGGAAATTCCCTTTACATTTTTTTAGGGATGTGACCTGAATAAGGATGTTACATCCCACCCCAATCCTCTTTACCATAATCTAATCTTGCCTCATTAACCACAGGCAGAGATTCGGATTTACAACACATAGGAAAATTACATCAATCACAAAATGGAGGACAACCACATAATACTGGCAATCATGGCCTAACCAAGTTGACAGATATTTTTGAGGGACACACTTCAATCCATGACAATGTATTTTAAACCTTGAAATGGAAAATAAAAAATATTTGAGCCCTTAATATGAATACAGAATATGCAAACTATATGGTGCTTTTTTATATTACATGAAAGAAATCACTAAAAAATAAGTTTTGCTTTTGTATTAATATGTGTTTGTGCGTTTCTTTTTCTTTCAGAATGATCATTCTGGTCAATCTGCCTTTCGCTATGTGAACTATTCATTCCTGAAGACTCAAAATTTTATATAGGACAGGATTTTTCCAAATAAAATCAAAAGTGCAAAATGGAGTTTTTAGGGACTGTTATGGATTAAATTGTGTCCCCCAAAAATACATGCTGCAAATCCAAACCTCTACGCCTCTGGTGACAATCCCAGTTGGCAATGGGTTGTCTTTGTCATGTTAATGAGGCAGGATGAGTGTAGGTTGTGTATTGAGTCAATCCCTTACAAGATATAAAAAGAGCAGATTAGGACAAGCAAGCAAGCAGAGATGGGGGAAGAAAGATGCCAAGCCACATGAAGATCACCCAGAAGCAGGAGCTCAGAAGAGACAAGGACCTTTCTCCAACTCATAGTGATACCATGTGAGAGAGTACAACTGGCCTATAGGATTTTCTTGACTGTAATCTTTATAGAAGCCTATCTCCAGGTCTTTCTCCCGAGGAGTGACTGAGTGTCTGAACTGCCAACCTGCCAACCTTTCGGTTAACAGTTGAGCACTTAACCATTGCACCACTAGGGCTCCTTAGAGTAAGTACACTTTGCATTATTAGAGTTGCTGTTTTTTCCATTGTTATTATTGTGCTGTACTATAATTCCAATTCACAAAGATTGATCAGAGCTCAATAATGTTTCACTGTAGCATGAAATTAGTAATGAAAGTAGTGACGTATAAACTTCAACAGAAAATAACATCATCAATGTAAAATAGTCAAGTGAATTCCAGGATCTGCTTGGTTAGTGAAGCCTGTGCTGCAAAGCAGTTGCCAAATCGTCTGTAAAAGGAAAATGTTAATAGAGGTGTGATTATGACAATATGGGGGAAAAAAAAAACTTAATCGAGGTGGACATCTATTTGCTTCGGGTCCCAGTGCCTTTTCTTGGCAACCATACAAAAAATGGCATGAAGCCACTAATTTTGTGTACCATTTTCCAAGCAGCATAGTTTGCTGCACTCTGAGAAAACAATTGTATTTTTATACAGAATAAGCACATAATAACACTTCAGTGTTTAAATGTGATGGATTATATTGCTAAATGCAGGGAAGAGACCATAAATACTGAGGATTCATGTAAAGTTGCACTCCTAGTTTAGGAGGGAAAAAGTTATGTTATACTTACTCTGAACATGGCAAAAAAAAAAAAAAGCTGCAAATGTTATGACAATATCAGGCACCAAGAAAAAGCAGAATGAGCTGCTGGCAACACTCCTTTATTAGACGACATGTTGGACATCACCCAATTACTATTACATTTGTGTGGCTGCAGATTTTTGCTCTACACTTGAATGAAACCAATTATGTGCAGCGTATGAATCAGCCCTTGGCATTTTTGTGATACATATACAGAAAGACATGGGCACGAGATTTTGATTGGTTCATCAATAAAATGCCAGGCTATATATATGGCAAGAAGTTTATTTAGGTAATTATGTTGTGAACTGAGAGGTAAGGTAGGCAAAAATACTTATTATGAACAATATCAATGAAATCATAGCTTTGTGTACAACGAATATGAAAATTATGCCGATAACTACTTGTTATTATGGTTTTACAGTAAGTATGTCGGTCAAAAAGATATTGGCTCATCTTGGATTTGTGTAAATGAATTAAATTTTTTTTTGTGTATTTACTTTCAATTGACTCAAAATGACAGGCTTTAATAAGTGGATTATGTACCCAAGAAAGATTGAGTGCACTATTTCAATACTACCTAGTAGTGGTGAGACCTTGAATTACTAATGCTGTCTAAGTTTCTTCATCTCTATATAAAAATAATAATTGGGTTACTGTGAGAAATGCAAAGTGCATTGTAACTACAGGGTCTAGAATATTACCCCAACTTACGATGGAATTCCATTTCAATGACTCCATCGTAAGTTGGTTCTGATATGAAGTTGAATACACCTTTTTTTGGTTTTGTTTTCATTATTAATGCCTTTTATTGTTATGGTTGTTATGTAGGTGCTGTTGTGTCAGTTTCAACTCATAGTGACCCTATGTACAACAGAACAAAACATTGCCTAGTCCTGTGCCATCCTCACAATCTTTACTGTTTGAGCCCATTGTTTCAGCAACTGTGTCAATCCATCTCATTAAGGGACTTCCTCTTTTTCACTGACCTGCCTCTTTACCAAGCATGATGTTCTTCTCCAGGGACTAGTCCCTCCTGATAACATGTCCAAAAGTAAATGAGATGAAGTCTCATCATCCTTGCATCTAAGGAACATTCTGGCTGTACTTCTTCCAGACACATTTGTTAGTTCTTCTGGCAGTCCATGGTATAGTCAATATTCTTCACAAACACAATAATTCAGAGGCATCAGTTATTCTTTGATCTTCCTTATTCACTGTCCAGCTTTCACATGCATATGAAGCATTTGAAAATACCACGGCTTGGGTCAGGCATACCTCAGTCTTCAAAGTGACATTTTTGCTTTGTAACACTTTAAAGAGGTCTTTTGCAACAGATTTGTTTCCATGGGCGTTGATTGTGGAGCCAAGTAGAATGAAATCCTTGACAATTTCAATCTTTTCTGTTTGTCATGATGGTACTTCTTTGTCCATTTGTGAGGATTTTTGTTTTCTTTATGTTCAGATGTAATCCATACTAAAGGCTGTAGTCTTTCATCTTCATCCTTAAGTGGTTCAAGTCTTCTTCTCTTTTAGCAACCAAGGTTGTGTCATCTGCATATTACAGGTTGTTAATGAGACTTCCTCCAACCCTAATGCTGCATTCTTCTTCATATAATCCAGCTTCTCAGATTATTTACTCAGCATACAGATTGAATAGGCATGGTGAAAGCATATAACACAGACTCACACCTTTCCTGATTTATACCACACAGTATCTCCTTGTTCTGTTCGAACAACTGCCTCTTGGTCTATGTACAGATTCTGCATGAGCACAATTAAGTATTCTGGAATTCCCATTCTTCATGATACTATCCATAATTTGTTGAATGCCTTTGTATAGTCAATAGTACTCAAGTAAACATCTTTCTGGTATTATCTGTTTTTAGCCAAAATCCATCTTATTTGAGCAATGATATTCCTCTTTCTATGTCCTCTTCTGAATCTGGTTTGAATTTCTGGCAGTTCCCTGTCAATGTACTGTTGCAGCCATTTTTGAGTTATCTTCAGCAAAATTTTACTTGACTTTTATTGTCATATCTTTATACATACAATCTTTATTTGCCCTTGGGGGTTGGAAACATTGCATATAAACTTATAGATGTATTTTAATACATGCATATATACATAAAAAATACACAAACCATTAAAAAAGGAAGGTTTTAAATGTGGTGCATAGTAAACTCGGATTAAGTCTTAAATCAGAGATTACCTGTATATAGGAAAATCCTATTTTATTTTATTTCATATAGATTATATATGATATATATTCACATACAGTAAAACTTGCAAAAACCAGAAACTATGTAAGGTAGAAACCTGTCAGAGAAGGAAAACTCAATATTTTGCGCTAATAGAAAGCAATAACCTGTTGCCGTCGAGTTGATTCCCACTCATAGCGACCCTATAATAGGACAGAGTAGAACTGCCCCATAGAGTTTCCAAGGAGCACCTGGTGGATTCGAATTGCCTACCTTTTGGTTAGCAGATGTAGCTCTTAACCACTACACCACCAGGGGTTCCAAAAGAAAGCAATAGAAAGTGTTAAGACTGCACCCTTTCAAAGGTGGAAAACTTGTGAGATCACCCAGAAAAACAAAGCAGTCCTGTCAAGTTCCAGCTCTCACAGGTTTCACTGCAGTATTAAATATCTTAGAGAAAGAAACACACACAGGTATTGATTTATACATTTATACATATATACATGAGTGTACACACACACACATACACATATATATACATCTATACATATTTTAAATTAAAAAAAAATTGTTGGAGGAGTGAACCAAGTCAGAGATCAGAGGAAAGATCGCATCTTGAAAAATAAACTTAATCACATTTCACTCTGTCCATAAGAAAAGCTTATTTATTCTATATCTCCTCATTTTAACTTTGAAACATTTTCCGTGAAGCTCTTGAGACAATTTATAAGGTGGGACAGAAAAAATTTAGTAAAATGGAAACTTTGAACTATGCATATTAAAATAATAAAGCCTATGCTTATCACTGATACTTATCATTGTGGCCACCAAAGTAGAATATAGTGCATATGCTATATATAAAAATATTATGAAGTATTAATTGTTTTGGATTTTATTTCACTGTGCACTGGCATTATAAGAAAGAAATAGCTTGTGGCTAGAAAATAAAAATAAAATAATGTTCAACATTTTGGTTAAATGAATTGTTTTAAATGATATTCAGTTCTTTATTTTAAGCTATATAACTCTTCCAAAGTTCTTAAAAGAATGTGTATTAGTTTTCTGTGGCTGCTGTAACAAATTACACACAAACTTGGTTACTTAAAACAACCGAATTTATTTTCTCACAGTTCTGGAAGTGTCAAGTTCTAAATCAGTTTAATGGGGCTGAAATTGAAGTTTCAGATATACCATGTTTTTTCAAAAGTTTTAGCAAAGAATCTATCTGTTTTTGCCTCTTCTAGCTTCTGGCAGTTTCCAGCATTTCTTGGCTTGTGCACCCACATAACTCCAATCTATAAGGTCGCTATGAGTTGGAATTGGCTTGACGGCAACAAGTTTTTTTTTTTCCTTTAACACCAGTCTCTGCCTCTGTGTCCACATTGACTTCTATTCTTCTGTCTCTGTCAAATTTCCCTCTGACTCTCACTGATAGGGACACTTTTTACTGTATTTAGGGGCCACCCAGATAGTTCTAGATAATTTTCCCATCTCAAGATCTTTAAATTACATCTGGAAAAACCTTTTTTCTAGATAAGGTGACATTTACATGTCCCCTGTATTAATATCTGATATCTTTTAGTGTCATTATTCAGTCTACTATAGAATGTTTCTGCTATTAAAAATAGTTAAGTGACAGAACAAGTTTAGAATTTTATTTATTCTAAAATATTCGGCATGTATTTTTGTTACAAAAACCTTTTCAAATGTGTAATATTTAAAATATGTCAATTATGAAAAGCATAACAATTATTAAATAATATATAGTGAGAATACAAAAAAATTGTTATCACTGGGAAAAAATAATAAAAAACCTTGCACATTAAGATAATCTGAATTATAAAACAAGCCAGTCAAGAACTAAGAATGTTCCAAGGAAAAGGCAAATGTTAGAAAAAGAAGAAAATAGAACAAATTGATTACTGAGCCTGTGTATTGTTGTACATAATTTCTGCGGTAGATTGTAGAAATTGTGACAAATTGTTTCCTTCTCTTAAGAGGTGAAGTTTCTTTCATGACCTGGTGAGTTTAGGGTGACCCCATGTTTTGATTTGGACAAGTTACGCTAACAGAGTCCTGAAAAGTGCTTGCTCATTTATAATCGGCATCTCTTGCTTCTCTCTGAATGTAAGACTGTGCTAGCCTGCTAATGATGAGAAACCCATATCCCAGTCACCCTGTCACTCTGGGTGAGTGAAGCCATCCTATGTTATCTTGCCCCTAACTGACCTGTCATCTGATTGCATGCTCATGAATCTGAGTAGCAGAAAGTAGCTAAGTGATACAAACCAAGAATGTCACGCATCCGTCCCATAGAATTATGACCCATATCAAATAGGTGTTTTAATTCACTAAATTTGTTGTTGTTATTGTTACATAAGTTAACCCATTTATTATAAGTTACAAGTGTTTCAAATGGTAGAGTTTCCATCGGTCTTTTAATTCCTTTAGACTCCTGACATTGGACTTTACTGTGACTATGGAGTTGTCGCAACAGGCACTACTGACTACTGCTTGTATTCAGTATTCTGGCTCGTTTTAATTTTCTACACCATTTATCTGAAGGAATTGCCATAACAGATCCTGTATTTACTGATAATTCTAGTCCCTTCAGTGTGTTTAGCCATGCCACCACAAAATAATTCAGAGCCCAGACAGGAAGAGTTAAGTGATTAAGCTTGGCTGGGTTATTATTCATCAAAAGCTAACTAATACAGATTTTAAACAGTAGAAAATAATTCTAGTTTAGTTAATTTAACCTCAGCAGTCAGTTGAAAACAAGCAGCTGAGAAAAGAGTTCAGCATCATCTTTAATGGGAAAAAAATCTACAGCAGAAAATACATGGAATATTTTTTAAATGTATCTACTTTTTCCCCCAGTGAGTAGAAAGCTATCAAATTGATCTATTATTCTATAAATAAATATTCAGATTTTTTAGTCAATTCACATTTCTGGAAATAAAATGGTTTAATTATCAGCTGTCTATAGTGCAGAGACTCTGCTGAGTAAAATATTTTACATGTAAATTTAAGGAATACATCTACTTATTTTACTTTAATCCATGACATTTTAGTCTCATTGAGGTCTGATATTAATTTTGTTTTAGTTTTGACTCACACACAGTCTTATACTTCTAGTGTGATAGTTCAGCCTCCATTCCGACTATTTTACTGTTCACAATAAGAACAATGAACAAAAGTGTGACTTCATTCTATTTTTCACAGAAATACACTTGTCCTATAAAAAGATTTAAGGCACAGTTTCCATTGTGCATGTCCACTGAATTGTCAAAGATGACTTAAGACTTGACCATTTATTCAATCTGTAGAATAGTCTCTAGTTTTTGTACCTCAAGGCTATTAGAATAGATAGCTGTAGAAGTTTTTTTATTTTTTATTTTTTTTTCCAAACTAAAATGCAGGAACTTCTAATGCAGCATGTCTTTAAAATATAGATGTATTTTGGTTCCATTTGGAGTAAAGCAACTATTTTCTAAACATTATGTTAAGAGTCCATTTCCACACTGAAAAACTCCCAGGTACTTTTGAAAGAGAGTCTCTTGCTGCTTATGATATTATAGCCTAATTCAAAACCTTTTTACCATGAAAAATAGCATACTGTAAGGTAATGGGAAAAATCCTTGAATCTCACTGCATTGTTCCATTTTTAGTCTAGTAGAAGGCTTTGTTAAAAGAAATACTTTTTCTTTCCAGATATTTCTAAATGTGTTAGTTACTTGCTTTTGATTTCTTTTGCCTCTTTCTGCACAGTCCTCAAACAGCCCACCAAACATGTAACTAAGTAGAATATCACTCAAGAGAAAATGAGTTCAATGTCTCTAGCAAGTCAAAGTAAACTGAGGTGAAATCAGAATCAATTTAAGATAAGTTGATTTGGTTAGTGTTTTAATCAGTCTTTGATCTACCCATTGAACATAATATTATGAGCTACAAAGTAATCTTCATCAATGTTTCTGATTCTTACAAGTAATTCTTTCCCTTTTTGAAGTTGTCAGCTTCTGTACTTACTTGTACATATGCATTGATTCATTCTTAATAACAGCTCTATTGGGGTACCATAAATTTAATTCTTGCTGCTTTCGGGACCAGGCAATGTTTCCTTTTGTTGTACATAAGGTCGCCATGGGTCAGAGCCAACTGGATGGCAACTAACAACAAGAAGGAAGAATAACAGCAAAAATGATAAAATAGAGAGTAGAAGGAGAAGGTGAAGGACAAATATGTATGAGAAAAATGAAGAAATCAATGTGCACGGTAGTGAGATGATGTCTTCATCTTGCAAACCACTCGATGACTTGCACAAAATATAAGATATGCAAGATAGCCATGGGTAACGATCCAATGTGTTATGAAGTGTCATCTGTTCTGTAAAATGCTTAGCATTGCCTCCAAACTGGCCTTACTTTTGCTATATAAAAAAGGCTGTTCTTGCATAAGAATGTAGTATTGGTAGCAAGAGGGCTGAACAAAATCTATCTCAAATTTAATAAATAGTTTGCCTCACTTCTGGATAAGAAATTATGTATTTAATAAGGTAGAGATTTTTGTCACAAGAAATCAACTACCTAAGTAAAAATAAATAATAAGCTCAACAAAATATTTTATCTTATCTAACTTTTAGACATTGTTCTTTACATAGAGATTAGCTACATTATCAGAAATAGTAGTTATATTTATTAAGCTCTGTAAAATTTAAAAAGTCAGTCTGCAGTAGTTACAATTAACCCCTTTAAAAAACAACACTAAATGCAAATCTATGTAAAATGCACATAATTGGATTCCTTTGTGAACAGTAAAATAATTCCAAATACTACGTTGTTCTCATTTAATAAAAATTAAGTATGGTATTCTGTTGTTTTTGTCTGATAACATCAAAATAAAAGTATCCAAATATTGCTGAAGCCCCAAATTGACTGCTGCTCGTTATTAGAGTTGCGTTATGTCCCAAGGTTAATGCAACAGTAGCTGCTTATACAAAAATCTCCATATTATTTTAATTAGAGATCTGGTAAGAAAATGAAAACATAGAAAACATTAGAGGCAAATGTTACTAAGGCATAAAAAGTACAATGAGAAAGTGTACATATATATCATTGAAGGGAGACAAATACATTTTTGAGCAAAATATTTAAACTATTTATGAGGATGTGTTCCTTACATCATTCAGTCAGCAAATATGCATACAGTGCTCCTAGATTTATGAGGTAGTATGGCATGTTCTCAGCATATAGAAAACCCATTGCCATAGAGTTGATTCCAACTCATAGTGACCCTATAGGACAGAGTAGAACTGCCTAACGGAGTTTCCAAGGAGCACCTGGTAGATTCGAACTGTGGACATTTTGGTTAGCAGTCATAGCACTTAACTGCTATGCCACCAGGGTTTCCAGAGCATATAGAAATTAAAATTTGAAAAATGTTCTTGTCATTACAGAATTTATACTTTAACTATTGAGAAAAAACATAAACCCCAATTATTCTGATAGTCTGCAGAAATACAAACTGTGTTAGGTTCCTAGGGCTGTTGTAACAAAATACCATGAAACGGGTAGCTTAAAACAACAGAAATATATTCTCTCACAGTTGCTGAGGATAGAAGTCCAAATTCAGGATGTTGACAGGGCCATGCTCTTTCTGAAGGCTTGAAGGAAAGAGCCTTCCTTGCCTCTTCCGGCTTCTGGTAGCCCCAGGTGTTTCTCGACTTCTGGCAGCGTACTTCCAATCTCTGTCTTTATCGAGGTTATATTCTAGTTTGCCATCACCTGTCTGTCAGTTTGTGGCAGTATGGTAGCTTGCTTGTTGCTGTAATGCTAGACGTATTTCACTGGGCAAATCCGCTGCAAATGACCTCTTTAAAATTTTAAAAAGGAAAGATGTCACTTTGATGGCGAAAGTGTGTCTGAAAGACCCAAAACCATGGTCTTTCCAGTTGCCTTATATGCATGCAAAAGTTGAATAATGAAAAAGACAGAAGAACTGATGTGTTCAAACTGTGGCGCTGGTGAAGGATATTGAATATACTAAGGACTGGCAAAAGAACTAACAAATTGCTCTTAGAAGAAATACAACTTAAAATTAATGGTAAAATTCTAACTTTATTAATTTGTGTCTAAAGTATCTTGATTATATGATTCAGAACTTGGATTCTTATTTAGACAAAATGAATACCTGCATCACATTTTTTTTTAAGAATGGCAAGCACTCAGAACATAACAATTTTTCAAAAATGCACACATTTTTACTTTTGTTAATCTACATATATATATATTTCTCTAGAAACAACTATTTGTTGAGAATTATATGGTAAAATGAAAGTTAGAATGCATATATTGAAACACAGAGAAAGAGAATGAGAATATCTCTTAAAACTAATCCTTCAGCTGAGAAAGAATAATAAAGTGATATGGCTTCCTAGTTACTCAGTAAATGCTCTTTTAAGCTCCATGAAAAAATCTAAATATAACTTGAGAACATTTTAGAGGAAATAATAATTTTCTTTAACATTTTATTTCTCCCACGACCATGCTCAACAAAGAGATGTCTTAGAAATTACTCTGGTTTAAGGTAAAAGCTTAGTAGTTTCAAAGTGACAGAAGACAGAAGTCACTCGAATTCTCTTTGATAATCAAAGTTTTAAGCCCAGATAACATATTACACACAATGTTGTTGTCGTCGTTAGATGCCACTGAGTCCGTTCCAACTCATAAGGACCTTATATACAACAGAATTAAACAGTGCACCATCCTCACAATTGTTGTTCTACTTGAGACCATTGTTGTAGTCACTGTGTCAATCCATCTCCTTGAAGGTCTTCCTCTTTTTCACTGACCCTTAACCTTACAAAGCATGATGTCCCTCTCCAGGGACTAGTCCCTCCTAATAACAAGTCCAAAGTTCTAAGGAGCATTCTGGTTGAATTTCTAAAGCAGTTTGTTTATTCTTTTGGCAGTCCATGGTATATTCAATATTCTTTGCCAACACCATAATTCAAACACATCAACTCTTCTTTAGTCTTCCTTATTCATTGTCCAGCTTTCACATGCATATGTGGCAATTGAAAACACCATGGCTTCCGTCAGGCCCACCATAGTCCTCAAGGTGACATCTTTGCTTTTTAACACTTTAAAGAGGTCTTTTGAAGCACATTTGCCCAATGCAATGCATTGTTTGATATCTTCACTGCTGCTTCCATGAGTCTTGATTGTGAATCCACATAAAATGAAATCATTGATGACTTCAATCTTTTCTCTGTTTGTCATGATGTTGCTTATTGGTCCAGTTGTGAGGATTTTTGTTTTCTTTATGTTGAAGTGTAATCCATACTGAAGGCTGAGGTCTTTGATCTTTATCAGTAAATTCTTCAAGTCCTCTTCACTTTCAGCAAGAAAAGTTGCCTCAATCTGCATATCCCAGGTTGTTAATGAGACTTCCTCCAAACCTGATGCTTCATTCTTCTTCATATAGTCCAGTTTCTCAGATTATTTGCTCCGCATACAGATTGAATAAGTACGGTGAAAGGATGTAACCTTGACACACACCTTTCCTAACTTTAAACCATGCAGTATCCCCTTGTTCTGTTGGAATGACTGCCTCTTCGTCTAAGTACAGTTTCCTAAAGCACAATTAAGTGTTCTTGAATTCCCATTCTTCGCAGTGGTATCCATAATTTGTTATGATCTACACAATAGAAAATTAAATGTTTGAATTTTAATATGCATCCTTTTAGAGCTTTTCCTGTCTTCATAATTACTGTTCTACAAAAAATTAAAACAATATAAAAAATATACCACGAACTTCAAAGAAACAAATAAAAAAAGCCTCAAATTACCATTTCAACCATTACTTAAAGAGCTTTCCAGATGGTTTGTTATGCTTTTAGAAGATAGAAATACAGATAGAAAGTAAAGAAGGAAGAATGAAAGCAAGACAGCAAGGACAAAATGAGAAAAGTAGGGAAGGAAGGAAGAAAAAAAGCAAAGAAGCAAGGAATGAAGGAAAGAGGGAGAGAAGGAAACATTTAATTAATAACTGGGGTCATACTATTAATTATACTTTTGTTATGAATTGTATTTATTTTAGTTGAATATAAAAGAAAAAAGGAAAATAAATTTTTAAAAATATCTCAATTTTATAAATATTTGTTCATTTTAAGGATTACTTATTTCTTAAAAGATACCTCAAAATTTAAGGAGTTTTTTTTTTTGGAAAAATATACAGAGGATGGAACTTTTAATTCTTTGTACTTGAGATGGCATATCTTGCATAATCTTGGATTTTCTTTTATCTCTCAGACTCTCATTACTGATGTTCATAACATTAGCATTTTCACTTAAGCTTTATTGCTACATTTGCTTTGTTTTATTTCTATATTGATTGTTTCGATTTTCACAATTCCTTTCTTCATTCATTGTTTGACTCTCTTAATTGTCAGTTTCTTTTGTTTTTAAGAAAAAGCCCATTGGTGGTTTGCTTCCTCTTTTATTACTTATTTTGATATTGACAGTGATGGTCTCATATTTTTATGCTTGTATGACAACTTGCCTGAATATATGGGTCTTGAGTGACATTTTATTTATTTGTTTTACTTCCTTCCAAACTCCATAGCTACTGGGCTATCGTCTTCCACCATTGAACACTGTCTTTGGTACAGATGAGGCCTCTCTCATTTTTCTTCCTCGTACTTCTCTTTCTTTTATTCTTAATTCTTCAGTTTCAGCTAGAGCCCTGGTGACACAGTTGTTAAGGGTTTGGCTGCTAAACAAAAGGTCGGCAATTCGAATCCACTAGCCCCTCTTTGGAAACCCTGTGGGGCAGTTCTACTCTTTCCCAAAGGGTCGCTATCGGTCAGAATCGACTTAATGACAATGGGTTTTAACAGGTGTACTCTGTTGAGAAGATATATTTAAAATTTTATTTCTGGGAAATTTTCAGCCTCTTCTGTTGAAAGAGTTTTGTTAGTTCTTTTGGTTTCTCTACATCACCGGCGACAGTTATTCTCATGTTGAAACATCTTTGTTCTCTTTATCTGGTGATTTATCTAATTGCTTTCATCATGGTCTTTTTCCTCTGCATCCACACAATTTTAAGAGATTCTTTTTCCATTGTGTCAGTAATTCCATATTCATTCACAGCTGTCCTGTTTGGTGCTCTTTAGAGTATATTTATTAATTCTATATTGTTGTAAATTTGCTTCTCAATTATTTTCCACAGCTCTCCAGTCTCCATTTTCAACTTACTACGTTTTATCACCTTCCGGTCTTTACACATTTGTTTCATAAATCAATGCTGTTATTAAGTACTCAAAACTCACTTGTGGAGTGTTTTCTTTTCTTCATAATTTATGTTTTATTTTTGGCCAAGACAGTCACTTCTCTTTTCCAAATTTTATCCTTTAGTTTTTAAATGTTGTTCAACATAATTGCCAAGCCTCTTTTTCACATCCTGCTGACATGGTATTTGTCATTGTATTTGATAGACTTCTTTTCTCCTCACCCCTTTTCATAAATTTGATTTGTTTTTCCTCTGAAAATATTGATTTTCAACTTTCTTTGTGTAGGCTGAATTTTTGAGCGAAAGAGGAGGGCTCAGTTTTGTGCAGACATTCTGAATAGAACTGGTTCCTAATATATCATTACATAGTTCATTTAAAGTCCTTTATAACAATATTTTCAAGCATTAAGATCTTAGAAATTATGTGGGCATCTTGCAAAAATTTAAATGGGTGTCCACACTTCGTCATTTCTTACAAGCTGCCAGGGAATGCAAGTATTGGTGGTCTGATAGTCATACTATGAGTAGCGAGGATCTATAAGGATTCACACCCACTAAACAAAAGTGAAAGCTAATCACATTAGTGATAAATTCTAGTAATTCAATTTGTTTCCCTGATCAGTGAGGATTCCTTTATTTTTTTAATCAAAAAATTTCAACCTCATTTAGCCCTCTTAATCAATGCTTATCTTTCTCATAGCCATTTCTGTTCTTCACTAGCCAGAAGATGGAAAAGTGAAGTATCTTCTGACATAGCTCTCCAGTAATTTGGTGTCATTTGTGAGAATTCTTAAGGTAAACAAACACTCCAATATCTCATGTTGGATGAGAAGTTAGGGAAGGACAAAGTTATGTTTCGTTTTCTTCTTTTTGACCTTGGTCTCTTTTTTGAAGTTTAAAATACGAGATTGTGACATTCTCCCTGTTTGGTATTTTTTAATACTCCTACTCCTCACGTATTGACTATCTCATTATCCTACTTTTCATATTTTCAACAATAGTAAAAAAAAAATCTACTATCTGACTATTTTGCATATTAAAAAGAATGCAAGGAGAGAGGGGGAGGAGGAGGAGGGGGAGGTTTGTGAAAGGGAGCCAGGCTGCATGTGCCCTCATCAGTTATTACTTGGGTTGGAAACTCTGGTGACATAGTGGTTAAGTGCTACGCTGCTAACCAAAAGGTTGGCAGTTCAAATCCAACAGGCGCTTCTTGGAAACACTTTGGGGCAGTTTTACTCTGTCCTGTAAGATTGCTATGAGTCGGAATTGACTTGATGGCAACCGGTTGGGTTTGTTTTTTGGGGGGCAGAGAAGCTGAGTCAGGCTAGTGGTGAGCTTGGGTCAGGTGGTCTACACTCAGGAGGTTGGGGAGGTTTGGCCATGAAGTGGTGGGAGCCGGGACTGCAGGAATCAGGCAGGCAAGCAGGCAGGTAGGCGGCTGGGAAGTCTCTTCTTCCAAAGAGGCGTCTCTGCCATCTATGCACCCTCCAGTAGGCTCAGGTAGCGCAGTCCCAGGAGCTGCTGGCCACGGAGACCTGTCTCAGCGGCCAGCAGACTGGGAAGGTGGAGAGGCAATATGCAGGAGTCCATGAGGAGGCCTGGAGCACGGCCAGGTGATGGCGGGCCTCTGCTGCTCCAGAGACAGTGGGCAACACTCAACCATCACTACCATCATCCCCAACCCCCCGTGCTCCACGGTGGTAGGGAAGGTGTGGTGAAGAAGGGGACCCACTGTGCCATATGCATCCTGAGATGGACTGGGGGCACCTGACGGGTGCTGAGCAACGAGGGGGTGGGACACCAACTCTGAAGCGGGGGGAGGGCACCGCTCCCACTCTTGCCTAACTCGGATTTTTGTATAATGACCTGGTCTTTGGACCTAACCATGTCAGTAAGTGAGGAGTAGGCATACTAAATTCTTTTTCCCTTGCTCCCTCCTCCCCTCCCTCCCCCGCTTCCTTCCTTCCTTCCTTCTTTCCTTCCTTATCAGGCACAAGAGGAAAACATTTCAGTGATAAGCTACATTCTAAACCTTCATTTGAACATAAAAATTATTTATTTATGTATTTTGAATGCATTCATTTACTCATATACATATACGTAGTTGAACATTTAAATTACATCATGTAAAATGGGCATACCCCGTTTTATTGCACTTTACTTTATTGCATTTTTCAGATACTGCATTTTTATTTTTTTTTTTTACAATTGAAGGCTCATGGCAACTCTGCATTGAACAAGTTTATTGGTGTCATTTTTCCAACAGCACATGCTCACTTCATGTCTCTGTGTCACATTTTGGTAATTCTCAGAATATTTCAAACTTTTTCATTATTATTTTGTCTAGTATGGTGATCTGTCTGTGACCAATGATCTTTGATGTTACTATTGTAATTGTTTAGGGGCACCATTAACTGCACCCGTATAAGATGGCAAACTTAATTGACAAATGTTGTGTGTGGTCTGACTGTTCCGCAGACCGGCACTTCCCCCATCTCTCTCTCTCCTCAGGCCTCCCTATTAGCTGAGAAATGACAATATTGAAATTAGGTCAGTTAATAACCCTGCAGTGGCCTCTAAGTGTTCAAGTGAAAGGAAGAGTCCCACATCTCTCACTTTAAATCAAAAACTAGAAATGATGAGGCTTAGTGAGGATGACATGTTGAAAGTAGAGATAGATCAAAAGATGAGACTTTTTTGTCAAATAGTTAGCCAAGTTGTGAATGTGAAGGAAAAGTTCTTAAAGGAAATTAAAAATGCTACTCCAGTGAACACATGAATGATAAAAAGTGAAACAGCCTTACTGCCGATGTGGAGAAAGTTATAGTGGTCTGGATAGATCAAACCAGCCACAACATTACCTTAAGCCAAAGCTTAATCCAGAGCAAGGCCCTAATTCTCTTCAATTTTATGAAGGCTGAGAGAGATGAGGAAGCTGCAGAAGAAATGTTTGAAGCTAGCAGAGGTTGGTTCATAAGGTTTTGGGAAAGAAGTGGTCCCATAACATAAAATTTCAAGGCAGCAAATGCAGATATAGAAGCTGCAGCAAGTTATCCAGAAGATCTAGCTAAGATAATTGAAGGTGGCTACACTAAACAACAAATTTAATGTAGGCTAAACGGTCTTATATTGGAAGAAGTTATCATCTAGGACTTTCATAGCTAGAGAGAAAAAGTCAATGCCAGGTTCAGAGCTTCAAAGGACAGGTTGATTGTCTTGTTAGGAGTTAATGCAGCTGGTGACTTTAAGTAGAAGCCAATGCTCATTTACCATTCTGAAAATCCTAATGCCCTTAAGAATTATGCTAAATCTACTCTGCCTGTGCTCTGTACATGGAACGAGAAAGCCTGTATGATAGTACATCTATTTACAATATGATTTACTGAATATTTTAAGTGCACTGTTGAGAACTACTGCACAGAAGAAAAAGATTCCTTCAAAATATTGCTCCTCTTTGACAATGTACCTGGTCACCCAAGAGTTCTGATGGACATGCACAAGGGGATTAATGTTGTTTTTATGCCTGTTAACACAACATCCATTCTGCAGCCCATGGATCAAGGAGCAGTTTTCAATTTCAAGTCTTATTATTTAAAAAATAACTTTCATAAGGCTATAGCTGCCACAGATAGTGATTCCTCTGATGGATCTGGGCAAAGTAAATTAAAAACCTCTGGAAATGATTTACAATTCTAGATAACATTAATAACATGCATGGATTAATTGGAGGAAGTCAAAATATTAACATTAACGGGATTTTGGAAGAAGGCGATTCCAACCCTTATGGATGACTTTGAGGGGTTGAAGGCTTCAGTAAAGGAAATAATTGCTGATGTGGTGGAAATAGCAAGAGAACTAGAATTAGAAGTGGGGCCTGAAGATGTGACTGAACTTCTGCCATCTCATGATAAAACTAATGGAAGAGGAGTTGCTTCCTATGGATGAGCAAAGAAAGTGATTTCTTGAGGTGGAATCTACTCCTGGTGAAGATACTGTGAGCATTCTTGAAATGACAAAAAGGGATTAAAAATATTACATAAACTTAATTGATAAAGCGCAGCAGGGTCTAAGAGAAATTCTACAATGGGTAAAATCGAACAGCATCTCGTGCTACATAGAAATTGTGAAAGGAAGAGTCAATCAATGTGGCAAATTCATTGTTGTTTTATTTGAAGAAATTGCCATAGCCACCCCACCCTTCAGCAATCACCACCGTTATCAGCCAGCAGCCATCAACATTGAGACAAGACCCTACACCCACAAAAAGATTATGACTTGCTGAAGGCTCAAATGATGGTTAACATATTTTTAGCAATAATTTTTTTAAATTAAGGAATGTACTTTTTTTAGATGTAATGCTATTGTACTTAATAGACTGCAGTATAGTATAAACATAACTTTTATAAGCACTGGGAAACCAAAAAATTCATGTGACTGACTGTATCAAGATACTGGTTTTATTGCTTTGATCTGGAACTGAACCTACAATATCTCTGAGGTATGCCTTTACATATAGTTTTTTTTTTTTTTAATTATACTTCAGGTGAAGGCTTACAGAACAAATAGTTTCTCATTAAACAGTTAGTACACATATTTTTTTTTTTCTTTTTTTAATTATTATTATTTCTTTTTATTGTACTTCAGGTGAAGGCTTACAGAACAAATAGATTCTCATGAAACAGTAGTACACATACTGTTTTATGACATTGGTTACCAACCTGACGACATGTGAACCCTCTCCCTTCTCAACCTTTCTATTTTTTTTTTTGGTGAAAATATACATAGCCAAAGATACACCATTTCAAAAATTTCTACATGCACAGTTCAGTAACATCGACTACTCTCTTCCAATTGTGCTGCTATTCTCACTTTAAATGAAGGCTTACAGAACAAAATAGTTTCTCATTTAACAGTTAGTACATATGTTGCCCTATGAAAATGGATAACAACCTCACAACACATCAACACTATCCTTACTCAACCTTGGAGTCCCTATCACCAGCTTTCCTGTCCCCTTCTGCCTTCCAGCCCTTGTCCCTGGACTGCTGTGCCTCATTAGTCCCATTTGGTTTTATGGGGCTGTCCACTTCCCGGCTGAACGGTGAACCTCGAAAGTGACTTCACCACTGAGCTAAAAGGGTGTCTGGGGGCCATACTCACGGGGTTTGTCCACTCTCCTTTAGGCCAGTAAATCTGGTCTTTTTTTTGTGAGTTAGAATTTTGTTCTATATCCTTCTTCAGCTCTGTCCAGGACCCTCTGTTGTGATCCCGGTCAGAGCAGTCAGTGGTGGTACCCGGGCACCATCTAGTTGTACTGGACTCAAGTCCGGCGGAGGCCTTGGTAGCTATGGACAATTAGTCCTTCGGACTAATCTTTTCCTTGTATCCTGTTCTCTTGACTCTCCCTTGCTCCCGAAGGGATGAGACCAGTGGAGTATCTTAGATGGCTGCTCACAGGCTTTTAAGACCCC